>NC_092072.1:21798501-21953501 GCF_039877785.1 Chaetodon trifascialis
CAAAATGCATGTACAATGTAATGAAGCACAGTGTAGCCAAGGACTCGAGAGTATTTCTAAGTGCCTGAATACTTCTCTCGCCTTTTTTTTTCTTTCATTTTTTTCTTTCTCCACCTCTGGTCTGGTCCACACTGATGTAAAGAGCTGTTAAACTGAATCATACTGTACCATATCACAGTTTCACATGCACAAACAGGGTGTGATAGACAAACTCACACAGTTGAGAATGAAGATGTTAGCACTGACTATCACGGTTGTGTTGTAATGGCATGACATACAGAAAAAGAAATAAAGGAGGTATGCATTCATTCATGGTATATTTTCTTCCTCCGTTGATTTAAAAACACTCAGCTTTGGGCAGTAAATAATGTAGCACAAACACAGGATGCATGCAGGGCCGAGCACTGTGAAAAGTCCTGGTGGCCTCGAGTGTCAAGCCAGTGTTGAAATGCTAAATTAAATGGGTAAATCAAAGAGAAAACAGCAGAGGACAGCTAGTCCCTTCAGATGTGTAGACTGTCTGCCCCACTGCTTTTAACCTATGATGTCTGTCCATCACCACATGAGATTTGTCGCATGCACACATCAGCACAACGTTCATTCAGTGCTTGGAGTGCACAAAACCAAACAGTGTGGCAAAAATGGACAGGACAAAGAGAGAAAGAGAAAAGGTAGAGCTGAGACAGAGTGCATTAAAAGGAGAAAAGCCTGAGAGAAAAGTGCTGCTAAATGCTGTTGAATTACAGATATCTGCATGAGCAAAAAACAAAACAAACAAGAGAAAAACATACTAGCGGGATCGCCCTCAGCACAAAGTATAAAAACTACCTTTCCTGAGTTGGTCCTATGTTTAAAAAATGTAATCGTGCTATATGAAAGCAGGAGATGTATATGCAGAAATAAACTCTGTAACTCTGTAAACTCTTTTCTGTGGGGTTGAAGTATTGCCAGTTACTCAGAGCTGCCAGAGCTTCATGATGATAAACCTAAGTTCAGTCTGAGGAAATACCAGGTGCAGAACAAACTCTCCAGAAGCAGCGGTGGATTGTACAGTGCATACAGAACGTTGTTAGACCCTGTCAGGTTTTCCACATTTGGTATGATCCAGATTTATCTTAAAAATGAATCAGTGTAGACATGCTAATCCACATTGACAAAGTGTGTTGTTAATTCATTAAAAATAACTGAAATATCTCATTAACATATGTATTCAGACCATTCACCTTGTACTTGGTAAAACCACTTTGGCAGTAATAACAGCCTTCATAGAAATGGTCCAATGAGCTTGGCATACCTTTCTTCTAGAAGTTTGCCCAATTCTTCTTGACGGAATCATTCAAGCTCAACCAGGTTTAATGGGGAGTGTTGGTGCACAGCCATCTTCAGATATCTTCAGAGATGCTCTCTTGGGTTCAGGTCTAGACTCTGGCTGGGCCACTCCAGGACATTCACAGAGTTTTCCCGAAGCCACTCCTGTATTTTCTTGGCAGTATGCTTCAGGTTGCTGTCTGAGACTTAACCTTCACCCAGCCTGAGATCCTGAGCACCCTGGAAAAGGTTCTTCACTCAGCATGCCTCCATATTTTTCAGAATTCACCTTTCAATCCTGACTAGGCTCCCAGTCCTTGTCTCAGAAAACCATCCCCACAGCATGATGCTGCCACCACTGTGCTACTGTAGGGATGGTATTAATGAGGTGATGCTGAGTGCCTGGCTTCCTGCTCACAGGCCATGGGGAACTGTGGACAGAAACTTAAATCTTCATCTGTTTTCACTGCTTTCTTGATGTCCTCCCTCTCTCACACTCCTCCCAATTCAGTGAATTCAGGGTTTCTTTCAACCAAAGTTGGTGGTGATTGTTTGAACAGTGAGAGACAAACCAAGAAGGTTTTGGTGAGTTTTATTTAATCTGTATAGATGAACATTGATGTCCGCTTAAAGGGATTAGTGAGGAAGCAATACATTGCAGCCAATTTTTGTGCCAGCTGGCTGCCAATTTCAAAGTTCAGTGCCCCAAATAGTCACAAAAACATGGGAAAATAGAGTCCATAAGCACAGGACTGAAATGTCTTCTATTTGTCTGGGACATTGAAGTTTTCAAGGACCCACGGACCAGCACCGAAACCCTGATGCACAGCACAAAGTGCCACATGTTTCAGAAACATTAAAATGCTATTTGGTTGTTGAAGATCGTGATTAACAGTTTAATCTCTTATACACAATATTTTTTTGAACAGTATTTATCTGTAAATCGTGTTCAATTCTGGCTGTTTTCTGATTAGTATTTGTCATTGACTACACTTATTTTCAATATGGCATTGTTTAGTGTTAGTTTCTGCTACTTTCTACTTCCATGCCACTACATCAGAGGCAGATATTGTACTTTTTAATGCACTACATTTAGAATTCAAGTTACTTTGTAGATAGATTTGTAGAATAATATAAAACGTGTATAAATAAATTATGATGTAATATTATGGACAAGATAAAGTGGTTTCCAGTATGAAATTCACAAGGTACTTAGCAGTAAAAATAAATAAATAAATAAATAAATAAATAAATAAATAAATAAATAAATAAATAAATAAATAAATAAATAAATAAAAAAGAGCTCCACCTTTACTAGCTGCACCAGTTTGTATGTGTTAATCCATCAATAATTATTAGTCCATAGTATAATATACATTATTATGAAATGAGCCTTTATTCACAATGTGTACTTTAATGTACTGCAAGTATATTTTGATGCTAATACTTCTGTACTTTTGCTCTTTTTTTTTCTTTTTTTTTTTTGAATGCAGGGCTTTATTTCAGTATTTCCATACTGTGGTATTGTTACTTTTACTTAAGTAAAATATCTGAGTACTTCTTCCACCACTGATTTACAGTATGTATGCATTAATATTTTTCTTGTGCTCCAGAATGACTCACATCCTAATGTTGAGACATTCGCATCAACATGCACAACAGGTGAATATCAATGAATGCCAGCAACTGCTCAGTTCACGCCAAGAGAGAAGTTTGGTCAATAGTGCAAAAAAAAAAACAAGGCAATCAATTGCATTCAACAAAACTTTGTAGTATATTCAGGGAGAGGATAAACCTTGGTGTTTTTTTTTGTTTTTGTTTTTTTTTAATTAAATAATGACTATGGACTTCAGTTGCGAGCTCTCATCTTAAATTAGCCCATAAGAACCACAATTTTGTGGGTCATCACTTGCCCTATTTAGACTGTCTAGTTTCAGGTGTTTACATCTGTTTATATTTAATGAACACATGGATGACAGGAAGATCTCATACTGGTGATTCCACTGGTGATAGTGGAACTTCCAAAGAAACGTGTACAGGCAGTGTCCATGCCTCCTCAAAGCAGAAGTGTTCATGTGCTTCTATGAGAGAAAGCTGGAATCATCTGTGCGACATTCTCAGAGGTCTGCAAACCATGTTTTCTCACAAATAAAATGAGATTTCTTATCATTATTAGTCACAGGGAGCCGTAAGCATGAGGGGTTCTGTTGTGCAGCTTCAATCCATCACTGTATTCTACTTAACAACTGTTAAGATATTAATTCAGTTTTGTGGCATGCACAAGCAGGGGTCTATTCTGAGTGCAAGAGAGAATGAATACAATGCTACATGCCTCCCTTGTTTTCAGTAATAGGTCCTCTCTCCCTAGATCTAGTCCCACCACAAGGCTGTGCAGTCTCTGAACTGGGACTTCTAACTCTTCTACTGCATTAGGACACACATGCATATTGTGTGTGACCAGTAGCTGAAAGGCAGAGGGCTCTATGCCTCTGTAGCTCAAATTAATTGCATGTCCCTTGTGCACATTGTGCATATTCTCCAAAATGTAGAAGAAGGCTAAAATATGGTATTTCCACTTCAAATACAACGGCCCAACACACCATATTGGAATGTTTCTATGACACCTATAAGCATATATACTTGTCAGTTTAAGTACACCAAGCTCACTGACTTTCTGTCTCTTCAGAAATCTGTGGGTGACGTCACAGAGACTACCTCCATGTTTTATACAGTCTATGCTTTTTTCCAACGGATGTTTTCTAACTTTGTTGGACCATACATCAGTTAAAACTCTTGGTCTGCTCCTCTGCTACTGCAGCTCATTTTCCCTTTGTCCAATTGTGACAACAGGCTGCTATAACTTGCTGTAATTGGTCTGAAAGTCCGAACAATCCAAAACATGTTTTCACATTAGAAATGAAGCAAACAATGTTTCAACTTGATCCAGACCAACACCTCCTTCTTTCGTCAGACCAAGATTTGCCTGTTTGGTCTGGACCGAGGTCTGGGGGAGGGTTCACACCTGTACTTTTGGTTTGGATCAAACTGAGAAGTCTCAATGTCCAGACCAAACAAGTTAGGTGTGAAAGGCACCTTAGGTAGACAAATGAAGATTTTGGTACAAATAGACCACTGAAACTATCAGTCAGATTTTAACAGAAAAAGTGCTATTTTACAAATCACTGAAGTCATATTTCAGGTAAAAACATTTCATGGTTCCTTTGAATAATATGAGTGTATTTTAAAACATTCTGAGGTTGTCAGTCATTCAATAGTGAATTAATCAGCAGATTAATCACTAATGGAAATAATCATAGTTGCAGTCCTTGACAAAATAATTCAAAATCAGCTCAAACAAATTTGACAGTAAAATTCTGCTTTTACATCAGTGCTTGAGTAATAACAATAATAACATTCACAGCACAGTACAGTTTCCTGATTACACTTAATCAATCACTTGCAACAGAGTATTTTTACAGTCTGGTATTAGTAATTATGGATATTGACTAACAATTGACTAACTCTTCAAACTGAAGACACCAGGCTGTTTGAACTATTTTGAATGCTTTTTTTTTTTAAGCTAAAAGTAAAAGGTATGTTACTGGTGGAAACAGAAAAAGAACTTCAGCTGAACACTGACAGTATAAGTGGTCTGTTGTGAATGGAGTGAATGTGGAAAATGGCCTGGACTGAGGTTCCAGTCCTGGCCTGAATCATTCTCCGAGTCTGCCCCTGGGATCCAGGAACAGGTGAGTGTTCTGTCTACACAGGCAATGATCCAGACAGTATTAATGAAGGAGTGGTTATGCATTGATTGAATGAAATGCTTCCACACTCCATGACAGCAACATTTCATTCATGAAACAGTGTGCACTCACACTTCATTCAGTCAGTCAGTGTTCTATCAGAGCTCACACTGAGCCTCACAGCAGCCAGCCACACACCACACACTCTGAACAACTACACACTCCTTCTTATGCGATAAACAAAAATGAAAACATCACATCTGGTCCTAAACTTCGGCTTGTTCAACGAGCCACCAAACATTCACCGGGGAAAAGGGTACTGCTTATTAGCACAGTAAACAGCATGTAATCATACCTGTGAATGCCACTCAGATGCTGGTGTGGTCTTTGCTCTTCAACACCACCAACACACTGTCTGCTCATGACATGTAGGCTCCACGGCAAGCTCGCTTCCTTTGTCTCCTGTTCCCTGCTGTCAATCAAACAGACATTGACATGCCCCTCTAGTCGGCTGAGATGAAACAGAGCATTTCTGATATTTCCCCGAAGACTTTTTCACTTCACTAAAAAAAAATTACTTTGTAATGAAACAATACGTTTTCATTGATATTCACCTGTTGTGCATGCTAATGCGAATGTCTCAACATTAGGATGTGAGTCATTCTGGAGCGCAAGAAAAATATTGGACCCAAAAGCTGCTCAGTTATCATCTTGTGTGGGACCAGCAGAAGCAAACATTTTTTTGAGGAATGAGACTCCTATTCAGACATCTCTAAATGCAAAGTATCACATCATGAATAATAACAGCACGAATCAGCCCTGCATTTCAATGAAGACTGGTGTCTGAAGTGAAGACAAGGACCCTTATCAAAGACTTGTCTGATGTGATGTTCCCACCTGCAGCCTCACAATTCATCTGAATAACTGTAATAGCAGCTTACATTTAAAAGTGCATTTTTCCTCATTTAGCATTTAGTCTGTTGGTGTTTTACCCTGTGTACATTACGTTCCATGACAAATTCCACATTACAAACACATCAGCAAACAATAAATGATAACACATATCTTAAGTTTCATATACTTTATTACATATAGTTTATTTAGTATTATAAGCGGTACATTACTTCTATTTGTAGCATGCATATTTACTTAACTTCTGTACAGTCAGAATGAACTTTGAAAGTCTGCAGCCCATTTTACAGTCTGATTCAAGATATTCATTATTCTGAATTGTTTCATGTATTGAATGTGAATATGGTGTATTTTTACTGCATATGCTACAAATGTCTTTAAAATGACAAATCCTATAAATCCAGGTAATTAAAAATCTCAAGTTCAGTTCAGTTAATTAATACAGCTCATGTGCTTTGTTTGAGCCATTGTTTATATAACAAGCTGCCTTTTATTGAAATGTCCATCAAAAAGGAAAAACAGAATATTTTTAGACAATGTTTCTTTGTCTGTAATGTGAAATTGAATTAAAAACAATGTTTCCCTGAAGTGGCTGCACGGTGGCGCAGCAGGTAGTGCACGTGCCTCACAGCAAGAGGGTCGCAGGTTCGATTTCCGGGTCGGGCCTTTCTGTGTGAAGTTTGCATGTTCTTCCCGTGCATGCGTGGGTTCTCTCCGGGTACTCCGGCTTCCTCCCACAGACCAAAAACATGCTCATTAGGATGATTGGTGACTCTAAATTGCCCCCAGGTGTGAGTGTGAGTGTGAGTGTGAGTGTGAGTGGTTGTGTGTATGTGCCCTGCGATCGGCTGGCGATCCAGGGTGTACCCCGCCTCTTGCCCGTTGACAGCCGAGATAGGCTCCGGCCCCCCCGCGACCCCGAAAGGGATAAGCGGCATAGAAAATGGATGGATGGGTTTCCCTGAATCCTACCGCAAACACACTGCTACAATATAAAATAAATGAAAATAATTTATCTTAAGCTTCAAGGCTGGAATCATTTCAACAATTCTGTTGTTTGGTGTTCAGGTGTTGCAGATGGTGACCTTCACAGATGAAACTGTGTTCCTGGGAATAACAGGAAGTATCCTGTAGTGTTCCATTAAGGTAAAAATTGTGCTCATTGTTCCCAGTAAGTCTTTACCTTTAATTTCTTGAGAAACTAAGCACATAAACTCTCCTCCACAGCCAAGATAAGAGCTTGCAGTCACCTCTCAAGAGAAATTCCCCTCCTGTTTTAATTTTCTTTTGCCTCATCACAGGAAACAGAGTATGCTCTTCTATCTTTTCTTAATTGCACTTCAAAACATTATGTTATATGAAGCCCCAGCAGTAACTTGATATTTTACCTCAGTAGATGAACAGTCACTTACCATTTTCTGCTGGTCCACTGGGATCTATTTATCTTCATGCAAACCCTAACTTGGACTTTGAAAGCCTTGTCTGAGAAGTATAAATGGAAATTAAATGAAAGACTAATTTTTCAGACAGAATGAGAAAAAGAAGTAGAGCGTGACTATGCAGAGACTCTGAGAGTTTAGGTTATCACCTTCCAGAAGAAAAAATATTTCATATGTTCCCACATTATGTACAGTACCTCTTTGTTTTTCCTTTCACTGAAACTCATTTGATGAAGGCAGCTGCCTGTCTGTTTGTTAATTAATTTCACTGCAGCAAAGCAGAGATTAATACTGAATCCAAGGAGCTTTCTAACTCATGATAACTCATGATAGCCATATACATAAACACTGAATGCTGCATTCTGCCACTGAGATGCAGAGCCAATCTCAGTCACACTAACTGACTTATGAGTCACACAAACGCAGGAAAGATCATGGTTTGGGGTGGAAATAACAAGTCATCCATGACTTTTGTCTTTTGGGTGACTTTCTGGCAGGAAGGGTTTTTTTCTGACAGAAAACCCAGAGGGCAAACTTTTCCCTTGTGTGCAGTGTACAGCCTCACACAGCTGCAAGCATGACTGTAGACTCCTCACCTTGTTGATAAAGAATTCACCAAAAAAAAAAAAAAAAAACAGGTGTGTACACCTTTTACATTGCTTTACCTTACTTTACTACTGCTGCACATTTAGATTGTAACAGTAAACTTGGTAACAGCACTGCAGCAAGGACAGCAACAGTGAAATTAGCAGTGATGGAAGAGGTGGCAGTAATAGTTGTAGTAATAGTAGAACAACTGTGACAGTAAAACTACCATTGGAAGAAATGGAATTCATAGTAGTAGAGTTTGTTTTAGGGAGTTTAAATGAAAACTGCTTTTAGAGACTTTTTAGCCATTCTAAAAAAAAATGAAGTAAACACAGAATAGGGTTTTTTTAGGCTTTTTGTTCATAAGTGGTTGAGTATCAAAATACTGAATTGTATTTTGTTGTCATGAACATCACTGCAAAAAACATCAGTATGCAGGATCTCAGCTTTTGTCAAGTCACCATCATGAAGTGCTTTCACATCAGAAACAGAAAAGAAATTATGACACTTATTTCATATATGATTGCGTCTGTGTGCATGATGTGCACAGTGAAAACCTATAAGATATATCAAAACATGAAACTCAGCATAATGAACACAAGTTACATGGCAGGAAAAAAAAAACAAAACAAAACATTGATAACAAAAACACACTATGTAACTGAACAGGTGGAGCCTTAAATAATCCATAAACCATAAAACGACATCTAAAGATCCATAATGCGCTGGGTAAGAACTTAAATTGTGAAAGGGCTGCCCAATGGCAGGCAGGGCAGTCTGCAGAGTGGGCAGAGTGGCTTCCTTGTGATGCAGAGAACAAGAGACAGCACTTTGAAGCTGGATCTCCTCTACAATCTGCAGGTCAGAGTCAACCACTTTCTTCGTGTGGTGGACAACTCTTTTCAAAGTGCAGTTACTGTGTCCTGTAACAGCACAGTATGCAGCGGCACTTATCCCACCCTAACAGAAACTATTACCTCTGTCCAAGCTGAAATCTTTTCCTGGAATAATGCTATGATGCTCATTAGCTTAATATTAGTCAGAACTAGAGAACATTTAACATCACATGTGTGAAGAAATAGAAGTAAGCATGCACAGATGTTTCAGCCTTTACAATCACAAAGCACAGGTGGTGCAAAGCCACCACAAAGAAACATAAAACCACTACAAATGACTCCAGAGAGATGCCAGACAACCATACACAGAAACTCAAGTTGTTTGCTCATTTTGTGTCTTTTTGGACCACAGTGTTTTACCTCTGTGTGGGCGCATGTCTGTTGTCTAATAATCTGTCTGTGACACTGAAGGCAGACACGATGTTTTCAAACTGTGCCATTTTTTAGTAATTATGTCTCTCAGTCACGCTATGAGCCTGACAGTCCTGATTCCAAACATAAAAATCCAGCATCCAGACCAACAGCTGTGATGTGTTTCACTGCCTGTAAAATGATAAAAGAGCAGGTATTATCAAATAATTAGAGAGTGTAATTCCCCTAGTCGATCTCTGCATCTTCCTGTGATGAAAGGCAATTATTTCATCACCCAGCTCGGCCAATTAATCAAAAATATTCTAGTCATAAAGCGCAGTGAGTCATAAGCACAAAGAGAATATATTGAAGGTTTTATAACTGATGTCGTGCAGCCAAAGAAAGTCATGCAAACAAAGGAACAAAATATGCTGTTTGTCATTGAAAAAATGACCAATATCTCTGTTTTCTGACTTTGTGTCTCTATCATCAGGACATCTGTGTGACAGCGCCTTCTGAGACTGCTATAAATCCCCTTTGAAAGGATGATTCATGACTGTACTGGTACTTTCAAAGGTTAGGGAAAGGTTTTGGTATGGGTTAAAACTGCTTTTGTTGTCATGTTGAAGTGCACTGAATCATATTTTATAATACTTATTATGCACAGTAAGGCTGCACGGTGGCACAGCAGGTAGTGCGCGTGCCTCACAGCTAGAAGGTTGCCAGTTCGATCCCCAGGTCAGGCGGGGCCTTTCTGTGTGAAGTTTGCATGTTCTTCCCGTGCATGCTTGGGTTCTCTCCGGGTACTCCGGCTTCCTCCCACAGACCAAAAACATGCTCATTAGGTTAATTGATGACTCTAAATTGTCTGTAGGTGTGAGTGTGAATGTTTGTTTGTCCTTACATGTGGCCCTGCAATCAGCTGGCGACCGGTTCAGGGTGTACCCCGCCTCTCGCCCATTGTAGCTGGGATAGGCTCCAGCACCCCGCAACCCCGAAAGGGATAGGCGGTATAGATAATGGATGGATGGATTATGCACAGTAAAACAGACTACTTTATGTTAGTGTTGCAAATCTCCTTTCAGTGTAAACTGCTGCTGATGCAAAATGACACTTTCATGAGCTCATCTTGTCTGACGTCTTCAGTAACCTGAGAAGTTTCTGATGATGGACCTGCTGCTGATTCACTCTCTTTGCCAACCAGCTTCATTTCTCAGCAACTTAATTCTCCGTCACCCTCCATGTGTTGGGGCCCTGGGTACTCCATTCCACTATTACGTGGAATTATTACTATTGATTCCCTGCACCACTACACCCATGGTCATGTGATGATGTAACAATGAATGTGTCTCAATGCACCGGTGAGTGGAACATAAGCCAAGAATATTTTGTGACACTCCTGTTTCCGAGGTCAGGAATAAACCCTCAAGTGTGGTGGTTTGGATCCTAGTGTTTTCTTGTGTGCTGTGGAGAGGTGTGGGGCTTTGGTTCCTGTACTTCCTTCCTTGGCAGAGGCAGGCTGTGGTTCTCCAGGTGGCTTGGAGCTGGCTCCTCCACAGCTGGGACTCAACACAATCAAGCGCAGCATAAAGACTGTGGACTGCAGCCGACTCGTCGCCTGATTCAGAGTTGGCTGCTAGTTAGTGCTAGCTACAAGTAGAAGTTTAGTTTTTGTTTCTCTCGTGTTGGTTACCAATGCTTAATCTCTTGTGTCTTTTTTCTTTGCGCTCGGTGAGTTCTCCTGCACTGATCTCCAGCTCTTTGCCACTACGCTGCCCAGCCACTTGCCTCCACCTACCTCAAGCCCTCAACCATCACCACCTTATTTCATCTGTTCCTCCACCACCACGTGCCTTCAACACTGCACTCACACCACCTGAGCTCTGTGCGCTCCAGCTTTTCTCTGAGCTGCTCTTCACCTCTGTGCCTCATGCCTCACCTGCTATTCCCAGGACTTCTCAGCTACAAGTTTCCTGCATACCTGGAGTCTCCCTTCAGTATCGACTCAATAAATTCCTATTTTACCCCTGCCCTCTGTCTGTGTGTCTGCTACTGGGACCAAATCCTGCTCAAACCAACATTAAGCTTGACTGACGCTGATGTTTTTCTTGGGAGGACAGTCTGTTCAGAGTTTTGTGCCTCTTGTTCCTCTCAGTGAAACTTCGTTGAATTGGGGTTTACAGTTTACACATTCAAAGGAATGACTGAAGAAATACCAATATGGGCCTGATATGGGGTCTTTTGCTACATTCACACCTAAACAAATTCAGTAGAGCAGAAATAAAAATACCTGAATCAGATTTCCCAAACCAGACCTATGATGGAATTCAGAGAGGTTTTACTGCTTTTTGTGTGGCAGCTTTGACTCAATAGCCAAAGTGGAAGGCTTACAGCTTTAAATGCCATCATGATCACACTGAAAATATCCTCTAAAGATTTATTGAATGGCTTCAGATTCTGCCTGTGCTGCCTCTCCTGACTGCATTTTGTGTGACAGTATTGTGTTTTGACATGACCATTATCAGTTCATTGGCTCTGTTGCAGGCTGCCTTTCTGCTCTGTCTACAATAAGAAATTAAGCAGAGCTCAAAGGCAGCGCGCCCATTCTGCCTTACAAAGGGACAATATGGACCATCCTGAAATATTATTTAAGTTGATGATGTCATGAAGCAAGCAATTTCTCCTCACACAAATCATTACCTCACTGACCAGATGACTCAGCTCTGACAACGATGCCTTCATAAGGAATTGTTAAATTTAGGACAGAACCCAGAAAACTGTGAATAAACTCAATTTTTTCCCTCAGATGAAAGATTATCATAATGCACATGCAGTTTAATTAAAACTGTTTTTAATTTGCTGCTGCTCATCGGGATGACAAACCAATTTTTCCCATGTTGTGTCTGTTGTGTTGTTAAACCATGCTGGTGGTCCCATTGCTCCCTGTAATTCTTCACTTCCTTTTCACTTAAAATAAAAAGCTAATGTCTTTGGGGATGTGATTTTCATAATTATTGTTACATAAACCCTATTATTGCAAAGCCAAATTATCTCATGTGCACTCATATTGAAACAATCTGTTTTTTGAGAACATCCTGTATAGTTAGAACATTACCTGAAAGACACATTAATCAATGTTAAGACACCAGGACACAGAAAAGTGTCAAAGCAAGACAGTTAAAGTTGTCACAGCTAACCTACCAGCTAGCAGCCTACTTCCACTCCCTGCAGACATGCAATGATCAGCATTTGAAATTGTGTCTGTTTCCTGTTTGAATGTTTGTCCCTTATTCACTCTACTTTTAGCTCTGGGTTGGTCTCCACCACCTTGGAAAAAAAATATCTGAGCCTTTAGTGCACTAACATTATATTTTTGACTTTCTTAACCCATTTGTTTCTGACTTAAGTCAGTAAAATTGAAATACAGAGAAAAAGACTAAAACGTTTGGACAAAAAAAGATTTGATGTACAAGCTGCACACTTACATTAAATGTAATCACTGATCCTAATTTGATTTGCTGCCTAATTCATAGACCCATCGCAGTCCCCCCATAGATCCTGGAAAACACTTGGTGCTTCCTATATAATTCTAGAAAATTCTAGATATCCTTTAGTCAATGAGGCAAGTCCCATTGAAACTTAAGATCTCATTGTAAAAGGCGACCTGAGATACACTCCATCTTTGAAAATGACCAATTTGACCTTTGCCAGAATGGCATATGTTGAAGAGCAACAGCACTGCTGTATAGTAGACCAGCCTGTGTTCCACTTGCTCTTAGCTAGCTTTCCACCAAATGTTTTTACAGAGGGGTTTTTTGGTGAAAAGCTGAAACATGATCCTGAGGTCCATCCATCCGTCCAGGTCAAATGAGTGGTTTCTACTTGAGAATACAATTTGCAAACAGCTCATTGCTTTAACAATGATATGGCAGTGATGCATACAGTATCTTGAGTATCCATTGAGTCATGGGAGCTGTTCTTGAATGCTACAACAAAACTTTGACATGTTGACCTTTCATCTTGTTTTGATCTCCAGTATGTGGACCAGCTAGAGGTTATCTGTGTCTGTCTGCTGTTTGGTGCTGGACAGGTAGTGCACAGTTGGTTTGTAGAGCATTGTTGCTGAAAACAGCTGCTGGAAACAGAACTGATGAGAGCTGAAAGAGGCTAAAATACACCATTTAATCCTTTGTTGATATAAAAATATTGATTAATGAAGCTTTAATTAACCTGGTTGTCCAAAAACACCCATTGCCAGTCCAGAGTTTTTCAGCCTTAAAATGGATACATTCTGTATGGTTGAAGTATTCAGTTTAGTCAAACTCTTGTATGATTTGATAAACAAAAAGTCCCTCTTGTTCACACCTGTCATGGATTTTTGCATTTTCCTTATAAAGTATGGTACACACTTCATGCAGTACTCTTACATTTGGTGTCAGAATTACATAAAACCGAGGTGATGCTCGGCCTGTGGAAACATCTGTGTTGATCCTGAGAAGGTGAGGCCATAATAACTCCCACAATGCTTCTGCTTTTACCTCTGCTGCTTATTGTAGTTGTTTTTAACACTACAAACATGCTTTCTCCTGCATATGAGGTCACAGCTCTTGTTCTTGCATGCTGTACAGTATGTGGGTTGACCCGGAGGAGCCTGCGCACTGCACGCCTGTGAAGACAATCTGTTTTTAGTCACTTTCACACCTGATGACTGTTGACGCTCAATTGTTTCTCTCACTCCTGTAACAATCATTTCCTCAATTCCCTGGAGGATCCAGGTAAACTAAGAGGTGTGAAACCTCATTAAGAAAAAAGAACTGAAAAACGCAGACTTGCTGTTGTATAAACTCACATGACATTTTGGTGTGAATGGACGATGGCATGTATTAAAAGGAGTCAAGTTATTTCCCCTGTTCCTGTTTCCTTACTGTACTGTATTAATGAAGGAATGTTCACAGGATGTGCAGCCATGGATGTCACCAGGCTGGGAATGACTCACCTCCTGACCCTTGAGGAATCAAACTTGTGTGTCGTCTGCAGATGAGTCAGAAGAATAAACACACACTAGGTCCTTTAATGTTTCTGCAATAATCAAAGTAATCTTCTGCCACACAGGCAATACAGCTTTGGCATTCCAGCCCTGAAATCTGCTAAAAAAAAGTCTGGTTCACATTTCTGAAAAACTCAGCCAATCAAGACACATGAGTCATGAAGGGAAACACTGGAAACATGAAAGAAACTTCCAAATCTTCCCTCCACCTTTTCTCAAATCTGTATTTCCCTGTCGGTAAGTCTGAGTCATGGACAGAGTAATCAAAGCTGACTTCCACTGAAAGCCTCTTTGTTTTGCTTGTGCTTTGAGAAAAGAGAATGCCTCATGCTATTATTGTGAAAGTTTGTTTATTTGCGACCACCTCACAAAATCTTTAACTTGCAGCCTCCTCTTGTGTAGGACTGAGTAGGTGGTTTCAAAGAAATCCCACTTTTTCAGCAGATCTCACTGAGCTCTGCTTGTTTGCTGTAGTTTTGAGAGTGGAGGGAGTCATGGGAAAAATGCCAGTTCCTCTCAACTCCAATAAAATGTATAAAAACTAGCAGGGCTTTGTGAAGGACCTGGTTTTGACACTTTCCTGACAGTAACCATCTGGACAGCACTCCTGTTTGCTGCTCTGACTTTGTGAGTGGAAGTTCCACTGTGTAAGTCAGCACACTGCATGCTCTCACTATGTGTGGCTGCAAACAGAGGAACACAGAGAATTATTGGTGATACTTGGGAGGCTTGTTAGCTGAGAGCTGAGTGTGATCGTGAGTTTGATTCATTCTTAATCTGTTAGTAGTGGGAGGCTGCATATGATATATCTTCATTTAACTTTAATTAATGTTAGTGATAAACATGGGTTCTTCTCAGATTTCACCACTATCAATTTAACACACAGAAAAAAATACTGGAACATCTATATACAAATAAGATAATCATAGGCTTTTAGACATAGCACAAATACACAGCTTGGCCAAAATTCTTAGGTTTGCGCTCAGTGGCTAATTTCATACAGACTAATGTCATTTTGTGTTAACTGTAATTACACTGTGTTACATACTGTAGAGGTATCCAGAACCATTTCAGATCCACTGATATGAGCTGTATGGCCTTTTTCCTGTGCAAGTACATTGAGTGTAATGTTTCAACACATACCAATTCTGATTCTGGTTCTGAGAGAGTATTTAGTTCAGATATCATTTGATAATAATAGACCCATCCATAAATTGAACAAGGCTCCTCAGGAGCTCACTGGCACTGCTCAGTAACTCAAGGTGCATCTAGGTGCCCTTTCACAAAACACTGGAAAGACAGCTTTCTATTCAGAAATGTTGAACTTCATTCCCATAGATATTAAAATGGATTATGACTGAGATTATTTTAAATGGAACATGACACATTTTTTAGCGGTGGATCGGTCACATAGGCGTAGATGTATGAGATGCCTTTTATTTAGTTTATATTCTTTTTTTTGTCATTCATACTGACCTGTGTGTTTCCCTATAAAGTTATGCTTTTGCATAAAGTCTCATTGGAGGACAGGCACTGCAGAATAACTTTAAATGCTGTGGTATGTAACATGTATTGGACAAATCAATAAATAAAGTTACATGTGAGGATATACACACTAACATCAATATATTCAATCAAATGTCAACGTATACACACATAATATTCACACACATGTGTCAGTATATACGCACTCATATCAATACACATTAATATAATTATATGCACTTATATGTAAATATATACTCCCATCTGTTGCCTATATACAATACACTCATATGTCAATACATATGCTAAAAGTCGAGCTTTGTGAATCAGTGCTCTGTTGTTTTGTTCACCACTCTCTCTTAGCCAAAGCGGTCTCTCACTCCCACTCATTTTCCTTCCTTTCTTCCTTCTTTCTTTTACTGTCCACTTCCACTCTCTCCTAATCATTCAGTCTGTAAACAGAGCACACATTCTCTTTTTATCAGTGCGGGTGGGAATCAACTATCCTGTGTGCTCTGCGTGTGGCCTAGCACTCAGCTGAGCATGTATCTTGCTGTCTGCAGCCCATGTGGCTGACATGTTCTTTCACTCAATATTCATGTTACTTATTTTATAGCGATTATGTAACTGGTCATGTGTGATGTCTTTAGAGCAAGTGCTGCGTGCATGTGTGTACCTCCTGTGTGTGCACGAGCTTGGGCTGAATTCTCTCACTTGCTCACATTGCTGTAGGGATCAACACCATGTAGCAACAGATGGGGTAAATCTGAGCTCTGGTTTTCACATATGAGCAAAGAAGAGAAAAGACTGTACCCAGACACACACACACACACACACACACACACACACACACACACACACACACACACACACACACACACACACACACACACACACACACACACACACACACAATCATCACATGCAGGCCTCCCGTCTCTTCTCCTCTGGTCATATGTGATTTTTTCAGCTCTTTGTGGAGGCTGATAAATGGAGAAGCCACTCAGTAGTTCTTGCTTACTTGTCCTGATAGTAATGTCTACAGAAAGAAGTATAATTCCAACCTCAGGGCTGGAAATTTTCACTTTCCAGTAATTGGACTTCCCACACTGAGGCACATCAGCCCGGAGATAAAAGTGAAAAAGAAGAAGAAAATGCTATAAATCTCCCCAAAGAATGGATGTGTTCAATTATTTTTTCAAGAAGTCTGGAACAGCTTTATTGGGGGGTTCCTTATGTTCAGTACCTGAGTGTGGTTGGTATCAGTGCTTTTCTCTGGAAGTTTTGATGTGAACTGAATCTCTGAGTCGATTGGACGAGGTTGTGCCTGTAACAGCAGCACAGCCCATGGGTTTGTGTTGTGGAGGATGGGAGATGAAACAGAAATACACTTTCAAATGGAAATAAATGAAGACAGTGAGGCTTTTCTCTGTCAAACTCGCAGGGACATCAAAGAGAGTAATGTCGGTGGAATGTGGAGCCAGATATGAGCTGTGGTGACATATGTATTTTCATATGCAGGGTTTTTTCTTCAAATGGAGCATATGGAATATATGATGAAAGTACCATTGCATATTAGTACATTATAAAATGAGCAATAATTCTAAAACAGTGATAATACTTTACGAAAATGTTTCTAACATTGCATCATGCTTACAAATGAATTAGAATAACCAGAACTGCAATAGCAATGCATTGCATTTGAATGTTGTCGTCCTGTAAACACACCGTTCCATAATTGTTCCAGCTCTTTCACTAACGCTGCACTTTCTCCCACAAATACAACTTCAAATACATGCAATACAAATATGCAGAGTGCATACAGACATAAATGTTATATAATAAATTCATACATAGCCTCCTCTATCAACATGTGTGGCTCCATGCAAAGAGGACAACCTCAATTCCACAAAACGTGTAGGAGAACAAGAGACCTTCATCTAACCCCCCCAGCCCCCCACATTCCTTCAGGAGAGCTGAGGAGAAAAGACATTTCAACTACAAAGGGTTATCTATCAGACCGTTTTTCATGGAGTTGCTAATTCTTTTCAGCATTGGACTCTCATCAGTTAACGCAGTCAGTTTGGCTACAGTCAAACGACACATAGGTGAATTCAAGCTGAAATTCCAGACATAAGGACACAGATCAACGAACAGCAGAAACAATTCCAAACCACAGGACAGACGGTACAGCGTACCTTTTTGGTTGTAAACATCCATAGCATGGCTTTGAACCAGACGCTTCAAGCTGTAAATTCTCCTCTTCTGTAGTGCAAGTTGACTATGCTCACACACAATTAGCACATTAACATCAGATATGCTGCGTGACATTGGATCCTCAGTGGACAGTTAATCCCTTTTAGCTTTATATAGTCTCATCAAAAGCTGCTATACCAATATGTAGATCCATAGAACACATTGAAAAGGATATCAGCTCTGATCAAATGCTGCTGTATGCCATCTGTCCTCCTGAACAGGTCAGCAAGAACAAGAGACCTTCATCTAACCCCCCCACATTCCTTCAGGAGAGCTGGAAAAGACATTTCAACTGCAAAGGGTTACCTATCAGTTACACTGTTTTTCATGGAGATGCTAATCCTCTCTTCCAGCTCCACACCAGATGAAGGCATTAAAACCGTCAAACCGATTAACAAGTCTCAACCGGACAACACTTAAAAGTTGTAAATCAGACATTCTTGTAGCAAACTGTTTTGTGCGTCTGTGTGCTTTCTTTTCTACCACATCAGGACAACGCAAACGACATGTTTGATTCAACTTTGGATGTTCCCACAGCACTAAACTCATAATTTGTATGGTGTCAATGCTTTTCCCGTGTTTCTAGCTTGTAGCTTCCCTGCAGCCCACAGCAAACACTTTCCTCTTGACTTCAGTTGTGTTTACTCCATGTTTAGTTGTTTTCCTCTTCTCTTCAGAAAAATGTTTTTGCTAGTTCTTTTTCCAGTCTTTTTGTAACTTCAATTTTTGCTTGCCACGTTAAACCGCATAACTTTTTTCAAATTTAAAACCGTTCATTTACCGTTCAGGCAATCACATAATAATATTTTTGTAGATATTTTCGACCGGCCATCGAAAGTATTCTAAACTTTATTATTATTAACCGAGAAGTTTTGCCATACGATCATCAACTTTTGGAGGTTTGTGAAGGTTGGTGCCCTTTTCTGTATTAACGAGTGCAAATATTAAACCCAAAGGTTTAATGACCTAATTCCCCTAAACATGGAATGCTGTGTAAAATGTTAACAAAAACAGAATACTGTCATTTGCAGATTAACTGTGTTTCCTTCCTGAGCCCGTGAGTAACATCCTTTATACAGTTGTATTTCACAAAGTGGTGAACCTCGCTCCGTCCTTGCTTGTGAACCACTGAGCCTTTCTAGGATGCTCCTTTCATACCCAATCATGATACTATCACCTGTTACCAGTGAACCTGTTTACCCATTGAATGTTCCAAACGTGTTCCAAAGGTGTTTTTGGAGCATTCCACATCTTTCCCAGTCTTTAGTTGCTCCTGTCCCAACTTGTTTGAAACATGCATCAAATTCATCAAATTCAGAACAAGCAGATACAAAAGTCAATCAATTTGATGAGATCTGAGATTAAATATATTGTTTTTGTACTGTTTTCAGTTGAGTAGATGTCAAAAAGGATTAACAAATGATCACATTCTGTTTCATTTATATTTTACACACTGTCCCAACCTTTTGGAATCAAGGTTGAGTGAAACTTCCAGTCACTGAGGATTTGTCCTCATCTTGATCTCTATGCAGATTGCAATCCCAACACAGTTCCAACTTTTTTGGAAGTGGGGTAGTTTGCACATGAAGCTACTGGCTACAACAATCTGTTTTGAACATAAAAGATAGAAATTCGGTGGGAGATCATGAGGGCCTAAAGGTCACTGTGCAGCAGATGAATAGGGAACAGTCACCTCGTCTTTCAAAAATTATTCTGGCATCTGGTATGTTATGGTACTGAGAGATTGGACATTACATATTTTTCTTATTTGGTATGAAGACAATGCAAGATTAAGGGGTTATCCAGCTATCTTTGGCTTCAGGTTTCCTGGCATCACAAGGCTGGCTCACTTTTAAACAAGGTGGATCGCCATGGTAACCTAGGCTGCACAGAACAGGTTAACTTCAGGGGATCAGATTAACACCTGTCAACAGCCTGACTACAAACCAATTATCTCACAGAAAAAAATCAGTCATCACATCCTGACAGGGACAAAATTACGACTTCACAATAAAGTGATAACTAATGACAAGCAATTTAGATCAGTAAAATCACTCATTTCATGTGCACTCTGGGTTTAAAAGAGAGCTTCTATGCCACAAAAATATATAATGGATGATTACAGCAGTATTTTAGCTGCAAGATTTTTTAATTTTTTTGGGGGGGGTTGTTTTTTTTGCACTCAGAATAACATGATGTGCATATGTGATGATAATTATGATTAAAAAGTACACACACTTGTTTTTTATGAGAAAAATAATCTGCATATGATTATCATCATCAACTCATTTTCTTCTCCTCTGCTTTTGGAGAGTCAGGATGTGAAAGTTGGCACACATGATGTCATTTCTTTTGTAGACTTGCTGTCTATCAGCAGACTCTGACATGCAGCATAGTACACACATGCATGTGGATTTTTCCCCTTGGAATGACCAATGTCTCTGATACACATGGAATCACCAACCACCTCTTTTTACCTGCCTGCTCCAAAGTTAGAGAACATAACGTACACAAAGGTTCACACTGTCCCCAACTGATCCCACCCCCTTGATTCCAACCAGTGCAGCTACAAACACGCATTACCTCACTGTCTTCCCACATGAGTGGGACCAACAGACATTCGTCATAGCTGTTCCAAAGTCATGTCATTGTGTTAACTGACACCTAAATGTAACAGAGCATTTGTTCATGTTATTAATTGCACTTGGGATTTTCCTGCTTACAGTACAGTGATGCCAGTGTATGCAAGAGGTTAGCATGGAGCACCAGAACCACTGATCTGCTGAAAATGTATGAATGGCTTCCTGCAGCCTACATGTTTGCCTCACTTAACAGGGATGTTTGTTGATAGGACAACTCTGCTTTAATATACTGTACTGCAGTGACTGCATTTTTCTTAAAGTTGCCTATATTGTATAACAGCAAGGAACAGGTAATGTGGATTGAGATGCTTCTGCCTCAGTGATAAGCAACAGGATATTACTGGATGCAAATTCTTAGGAATTTGAACCATGAAGCACAAAACCATCAGCTTAGCGTGCTCCACTGATGTGCTTTCTTTTCAGATGTTTTCTAAATGTGTTATGATGATTTCCCCTTGATCTCTGCTTTCCATCATTTGATGCCCTTGATTTTGGTGTCCACCAAATTAACCCGAAGAATCAAATTAATTCTCTCAGAGATCCACAATAAATGCGCTTAATTCACAGCCTTTTCTTTGGTGTAATGAAAAAGACTGGTCTGCAGTCTCTGTGGCCACGATAAAAAAATCAAATGGAATATGAACTCCCCTTGCTGTCTCTTGAGGTTACGTATATTAAAATGTTCAGTTAAGTGAGAGGGCTGTTGGATGGCTTCAGGCCTCCAGTTTTCCTTAGTCTGCTCTGGGGGGAAGAGCTCATTTTTTCTTCTTCTTCCTAATGACCTGCTGCTGGAGATGACAGGCAGCTCCTCCACCAGCACCAATCATTATTCTCTCATACACACCGACTACACTGCATGCCCATGTAGCTCATGCATGAGCACATATGCACAGCCGCTCTGCGAGCCCTCTGCTACAAAGGGACAGTAAATAGATGCAGTGCATAAAATGAGCACTGAGCAAACCCAAAGGGCTGATTGTTTGCTGCTGAATGAAGACAAACAGTGTTGATGAAACACAGAGGGAAGCTGCTATTTGTTGCCGCTGCAAAATAACAGACCAGAAAAAATAAATGGAGCATTGGCATAAGTTGAGTCATTTGATTAGCGATACAGGCAGGTATATAATACTGTCCCATCTCAGCCAATGAGATCCAAAACACCTGAGAAAGCAAATGACCTCCCTGATGGTGGAATTAGAATTGTGCATCGACGCTGAATAATAATTGCATCTCTTCGATTTTAAACTAGATTCGTGAAAAGACTATTTGCATTTCATCTCAGTGCTGGTATTAAATCTCATGCTGTGCCATCATGGTGCTTGTTCCATACACAATACATTTAAATTCATTGTGATTCTTCCTCGCTTAGATTTTGGGCTTTTCAGTAAAATAATCAAGAATGGGGTACATGTTTTCTTACGTAATTACGTCATTATTGACAAAATAAACCAAGCTCATGCCTGTTGTATTATATTACCCACACTGACACCTTGTGTGTGCCTTGTGTTACAGCTTGAGGAACAGGAAGCAGGGCAGCTGGAAGGATCTCTGTCATAACACAAGTACATACAGCACATACATACAAACAGTGCAGGTGAAACAAAGTAATTAAGTATATGTACTCAAGTACTGTACTTAAGTAAAATTTTAAGGTACTTGCACTTGTAGTTCAGAGCCTCCACTTGATTGTCTTTTATACTACACTACATTTATTTGACTTTGACGATCAAGACTTAACCTGCAAACATATGATCAGCTAATAAAATACATTCCATGCATTGTTATGGATTCATCCCCCAACAGTATATAGTGCACTTTAAATTAGCTGCACCCTAACAAGCTACCATAAAATATTGCAGCTTACACAGTAAAGTAGCAGCTACTTAATACAAACCAATAACATATAACTCATGGCAGGGGCCTTTCTGCCACATACTACCACATACCACCATACTTCAGTGTATTCTACATGTGATCAAGATCAGCTTTCGAATACAACAGCTCATCCATAAAGTGTAGTTTCACAAAGATAATGACTGACACTGTTTCAGTATTATTGAGCTTGTAGTTTGTGGTGGTCGCCTGCATTATATTTAAACGTGTTGGCTGTAATTATACAGGAAGACCTTAAATTAACCCATGACATGACATGTGCATGCACATCAAACATCTGAGCACACTATCTTAGTCACTGGTGGTGTCAAAAATTTCTCCTTCTCTTTAAGACTGTTAACAGCAAATACTCATACAGCGGCTATTTCTATTAACAGATAAATATACTGCAATTAGTTTGTATTTTGAGTGAAGCACATTCCATGTTAATCTCCTGCAACAGCAGTTTGTATGTTTATGTAGATGATGTGGAGCTCTACCAACAACATGAAGGCAAACTTTTCCTGTCGCTATGAATGTAAAACCACAATGGGTTATATTAATCAAGCTGAGAACAGTGTAATCATATCATTTACAGTCTCTGAGCAGCTATTCTTCAACAGTTCCAGCATCTGCGACACAACAGCTTAATCAGCTGTACATAGCAATAACACTGAGCAACACAGAGCCGCAGGTGGCCCATGTAAAGCTTTGTGTGCATCAGCTGCCAGCTTCATATAATGTGATGCGACATGCTCATTCTCCTCTTTGCCACACTCCATTTCATTTGATTTCCCAGCCCAAGGCTGTCGTGCACGTATATGCAGCTCAGTGAGGCTGCTCAGGCTCTGTGCATTGATTTTACTGAGACTTGCGTAGGATGGTTCATGTCTTCTGTGCTCTCTGCTGGTTGATCCTGTGCAGCATTCTGCAGATCTACTGTATCTTTCTGACTGCCTTTGTTTTATTCTTTCTTTCTTTGGTCTAATTAATTAAGCTCAGATGAAATTCAAGTGCAATTTTAGCCACACTAGCAGCTTGTCAGAAGTCCAACATTCAGGCCCAGAGTGAAATAACTTAACAGCTATTGGATCGATGGATGGATTGTCATTAGAAATTAGACCGATTAACAGATCGCACACACAGGCGCACATACACTAATTCACACTTGTGGTTAGTGTAGATTTATACTGTATACTATGTGTATTGTTGTGTGTTTCTGTGTTTTATATGGAGAGTGCCTTAGCACAATCATTCCATTGTATAGATTTCTGTGGTTCCTATACAGATGACAAAAAATCTTGAATCTGACTTTAAATGTGGAATAAACATTCATGATTACAAAAGCAGGAATCTTAATAACTTCAGCTGACTTTACCACAGTCCACTAGTCCAACACTTCAATTTCTCACAGGATACCTCCAGAATGAAAGGGGGAGTGACTGCCGGCCTTGGGTGTACTCTGATTTAATGCTTCTACTTGAATATGTCAGAATAAATGTTAAGCTAAACGTCCAGCTGAGCCTAAGTTGGATGACAATGTCAAGCTGAGGCTCACAGGGTGACCACAAGATGTCCAGAAATGCCAAATGCAAAGGCTTCATCAAACAGAGTGCTCGTTGGATTGTCTGACACTTTCTCCCCTGACACCACCCCAGCATCAGAATTTGGAGTGCTGTGTCTGACAATTTTTGCTACTTTTTTTCAAAACCAGCAATCCAACAAGTACATGCACTCACACAGCTGGTCAGGTGTGTGAAGGTCAGAAAGGAGTCGAGGTGTGAACTTCTCTCTCAAGATCTTGTTTTCATTCACACGTCTACATCCCCTGCAGGTGTTTAACCAAGTTTAAAATCTTCATTTTTTTTACATCCCCATATTTAATGTAGGAAAAATTTATTGACTTCTTTTTGACCCCAGATCTCTGTTAATGGGGATTTATTTAGTTTTGGTACTCTTTTTGGGAGTGTTCAATAAAGCAACACCATACAAGAAAAAAAGAAAAAAAAGAAAAAAAAACAACTAATAAATAAAACACATGAAATAAAGTAAAATATTGCATAAAGTCAAAATGGAAAGTGACATAAAGCAAGACACAATGTTATTTTTGTTTAGAAAACTTATATTAAACCCCTAGCTAGATACATATTGCTTTCAGTCTGAAAAATAAAAAATAAACATGGAACCACAGAGAAACTCGTATTAAATTTAAATGTCCTGTAGATGGCACTGTTGACTTGCTCATTTCCCAAGAGACAGCACTGGCGTTATGCATTCTGTCCACTGTAATCACTGTACTGAGGCTATACAATTAGTGTGGTGTAAGCCGATGTATATGCATGTCCCATTAACATTTTGTCATCAGTCATCATTACAGAAGTGTGGTCTTTTGCGAGTCTTTATCGGTCACATATTGTCCGAATTTAGCTGCAGTTTTTCTAATTAATAATATCAGTATTAGTAGACCTATTAGTATTATAAGTGACTGTAATATGAGGACGTAATTTGTAAATACTTAATTCTACACAAATCTCGCGATGTGTCGCAGTCGGTATTCTCCAAGGACAACGTACGCCTTTTGCTTTGACGTTCTTGCGTCAATCACACACGATTACGTGCAATAATGTGCGTATCCCACCTACAACTACTATTACTACTTTAGTTGAGTTGAGTGCTGAGTTTGTGAGAGGGAATGTCAGGCGGAGAAACATTTGTTAGTGAAGCAGACGGGAACGGCGGCATGATGGGTGAGTTTTCTCACATTTGTCAAATTTCCTGCTCTCTTCGCTTCGCTGTCCGAAGTTAAGTTGTTGAGCAGTAGACTTTTGTTCAGCTAACCATTTCTGTCTAACGATCTGTCTAAAGTTGCTTGGCGATAAAGTCGGGAATAGTTATTCAGTGTTTAACGTTAGCATAGCCCCGGGTAACCACTCTCGTAGGGGAATGTCACAGCAAACCTCATGTAGAAATATGATCGTTTAATGTTTCACTGCTTTTTCGTTCATCGTAGCGAACAGCACACACCTCGGAAATCTTTGTGGTCTTCCGGTAATTTCGGTGCATAACCTTAGCACTCATTTTAGAAGCAAATTTAACCTCGGTCACCCTGGTCGCTGCCGCCCACCATGCTGTGTTATGCTGTAACTTGGGAATTACTCTTAACATTATGCGCCTTATTCGTCGGGCTAACGTTGTAGAAGAGTATGTCTAAAAGTTGAAAATCCCCAGCTGTGTGTGTTGCTTGATACTGTCGACGTAATGTTATGCCAAATTGAAAAGTGCATCTGCTGTGCCAGACTGACTTAACGTTACATTGTGCTAAGACAACGATTAGCACTTAACGTAATGTTACACGTTCCAGGACAGCACGATCTTCAAATGCATGAATGGAGTTTGGCTGGCAGCTCTCTAAGTAGCGTTCAACAATAGAAGTTGACATTATCACTTCAACTACTGCCGTAGTTGGTTTCTACGTTAGCCGGGCATTTCCTATGTTTTTTTTGTCGTGAGTGAGTAAAGTTAGCTACGCAACTTCAGTCAAGCCTGCTCATTACAAGTGGAGCTAACGCTAAGTTAGACTTTCTGTTTTGGCAATCAAACTCATCAAGAGTATCTAAAACAGTGAGACTGTTAACGCTGAAACAGAGTTGAATAGCTGAGTGCGAGTAAACTTAGCTACATAGGTCAGTGTCATCCTAAAACAGGTCTGTCTGCAATCCTATTGCATTGTGGATCGATAGCGTCATTGATTTCACCTCTGTTCCTGTTTGCGGGTGGTTGGCTTACAGTGTGACATGTTTGGTGCAAAATGACTCATGTTACAGTCCTGGTCATCAAAGTTAGACCCAGACTCACAACATTCACATCTAATTGGTTTTGCATATGTTATATACCGTTGCAGCCGTTCGCCATGCCACCCAGAGAAGTGGGGGTATAAGTAACGTTAGATGCAGTAATTAAACCTCTCATCATGGCAGTAGCATTGATGGTATCTCGCCGTCAGAGCCAAGTGGCATGTTGCCTGCACTGTTTGCATAGTGGCACTGACATAGCACAGATGGGCAGGTCAGGCATTCAGCCAGACAGACAGACAGAGAGTGTCAGATGGCGTGGCATTCAAATAGCAGGGAAGTCTGTGATGACCGAGCTGTGTGTGAGTGTGTTCTCAGTTTGTTCAGGTGTGAGCGTAATAGAGTTTAGCCATGTCATTTCTAAGAGAATACATTATCATCACTTCTCTACATTCAGTGAGAGGGTCACAAGTCTGTAATTACACCACAGGTCTAAATTGAATTGTCCTTATCTTCACAGAGGTGTTGAAAAATAAACACATGCACAGAGTGTCACATCTGCTTTGGCCATTTGTTTAGCATGTGATCTAGCTCTGATGAAATTTTGTTATATTTCTATGACTAGAAGTGCAGTCTTCTGTTTTGCAATGTTTGCTCTGTTGCAAATGGAGAATAATTTATTGTCAGTGCAGTGCTGTCAGCTTCAGTATGCTCCAGTGTGTGCATTGAAATGACTGTGAGTTTGTTGTTATGCCTTCACGTCTGATCTTCCAGCATACAGTCTGGGGTTGAGATTAGATTTTGAAAGCGCAACATGTGACAGAACATCATATGTATTTTGGGATGCGTTGTTAGCACATAGAAACTATCATGTGAAGAATTTCACTCATTATGTGACTGGAACAATGACAAAATGGATGTTGTAGGGATTATTTGCACATGTACTATTTACTATGTAATATGAAGACAGTTTCTGTCATCTTAGGCAAATAAAAATGAAGCTCAACAGGATTTGAACTATCTTAAGAGTCGACGTGTACCATCAACAAATACACTTATTCCAGTGATACAATCAAAACATGACTAAATGCATTATCCATTAGGATTCATGTGATGCTGCCCTGTGGCCTTGTAGCACTTAGTGTATGAGAAGCTGAGAAACATCTGTTCATGTGAAAAGTGCACCGCACATGTGAGGTTAGAATGTATGTCACATGCAGGATGTGACACCGTGTTACCATGAAGCAAAATGGTGAATGGTGACAGCACATAATACATTGAAACACTGACATTATGCACTACTCGCCTTACAGCTAACTTTGTCCAAGGCTACACTCACCATGCTTGCTATACAGGGCTGGTAATTTGTCACAGCTAGTCCTGCTAATTTAGCTACCTGAAAAGCAGCATTCAACACCTGCCTACAATGGCTTTTCATGTGGTGATCGCACTGCATACGTGGGGAAAAGTGCAAAGGTACAAAGTGCATGCAAGATGCACTGTTACCATGAAACAGCATACTGACGTTTATTACCTCAGCTAAGGAGGTTATTTTCAATCCAGTTTGTTTGCCTGTTTATCAGCAGGATTGCGGTAAAGCTGCTGGCATGATTTTCAGGAGCTTGTTGCATGGACATAGCAAGATAAGGCATTTGGCATTGGCAAAATAAATGGCATGCATCTTAAAATGCAGTAGATGCTAGTAATGTTCAGTATCAACAAAATATTGCCAGCTGTAGAAAAATACAATGACCCTGTGTCACAGCCCACATTCATGGGTGCCAATAATCCTCTGGGGTAGTCTGTACATACCACTGCTCAAAGTTCATACAGAAAGCAGTCATCACGGGACACTCAGGGACAGTTGTTTCATGGCAGAACCAGTACAATTATAACATAACCACAATTGTAATGACGTGTTTTTTCTCAAACTAAGGTATGGCTATGGAAACATAAATACACCCAAATCATGCAAATAATTAAACTCTTACTCACATCCAAATGCAAATTGTCTGCACTGAACTCCACCAGAGATATTATGGAAAAATGTCTGAGCCTTAAGCCTCACGAGAACAAGCAGTATTATTGACGGGGAAGTTTGCACTTGTAGATTTGCATCTCATAGAAGAGTGGACTGTTGGCTTTGGTGGAGGTCTGTGCTCTCCAAGTGCCCCTCTAGTCTGCAGATTTGATTGAAACTGATTAATGCATGAAGTGAGACTAAATGACCCTTATGATGTCATCAGGGTCATCTTAGCTCTGGCATGGAGACTATAGATTGAACTCACTGACCACCTTTAATATTTTGTATTAAAATGGGTTCAGATGGAAAAATTGCTCATCTTAAACTTGCTGTAAACAGTTTTAAGGAATTTGCTGGCAACTGTCTTTGAAACTCTGCCTATTCCCATGTGAGGAGAAAAAATCTAATTGGGGACTTTCTTTAGACGCAGTATAAATGGAGCCAAGTCAAATCAACACAGACATTTGTCAGAACAACAGTGTGGGATGATGCATGAAATGTCTGAGCTCTCGTAAGGTCGTGGGAAGGGGTTTGTCAAAAAGCACTGGTATCCTCAGTGCTCTTGAATTCGTACTCTGACAGTCCTGCCTCTGGGCTAGTTGAACCTCCTAGTAACCCCAGCTTCCTGGAGGCTCACCACATTGTTTCCGGTAGTTGAGCATACAGCAGAGTGCACCGTGCATTTTTCTGTCTGTTACTGTTATATTGCTTTCCTGCAGTGATTTCAGATGTTAGTGACACTGGCTTGGCCCTTAAGATAAAGACACAGATGTTAGTCCTCTTTGAGAATGGAACTTGTTGCCTCTTTTGCAATGGCGTCATAATTATTGAATGAATGCTGATTTTTTTAAAAAAAGCTCTGCCATCATTTGGTTAACACCTCTCAGTATGGCAGCAAGTAATAAAACATTCTTTCTCTTCCTTTTGACATTGACTGTGTGTAGGGCAACTGTAATTACCACAAACAAGTTGCCTCAATTCTCACTTCTGTAATGACAGTGTAGAACCAAATAGACCTAGAAGTAAGACGTGTCTGCTTGTAACTGAAAGTTGATGCACAAACAGAGCCAAATTCAACAAGCTATTTTCTGAAATACAACCCAGATTTCAAAAAGGTTGGGGTGCCGTGTAAAACGTGAATAGAAACAGATCAGTCCTTTGCAGATTAACTGTGTTTCCTTCCTGAGTCCATGAGTAACATCCTTTATACAGTCGTATTTCACAAAGTGCTGAACCTCGCTCCATCCTTGCTTGTGATCAGCTGACCCTTCGGTTGCTCCTTTCATACCCAGTCATGATACTATCACCTGTTACCAATCAACCTGTTTACCTGTGGAATGATCCAAACAGGTGTTTTTGGAGCATTCACATCTTTCTCAGTCTTTAGTTGCTCCTGTCCCAACTTGTTTGAAACGTGTTGCTGCATCAAATTTAGAACAAGCGTTTACAAAAATCAATGAAGTAGATGAGTAAAACATTAGATAGATTGTCTTTGTATTGTTTTGAGTTGAGTATATGTCAAAAAGAATTAGCAAATGATCACATCATGTTTCATTTATATTCTGCACAGAGTTACAACAGGCTTTAATTTGTGTACATGCGTGGTTACAGTTTGGCTGGGAAATTGCAACCTACCTCAGTGTGTGTGACACCTCTCCTGTCAATAATAGCACCTCATCTACAAAGCATCACAATATAGCAGTTCAGTGGCTGCTAATGCTTTGTGTGTAACATATGTGAAAGTACCCAGCGTTGCACAAAGATATCACTTTCAGTGCAATGAAGACCAGAGCTTTTGACTTCAGTGTCTGGCCATTAGTCACACAGTGTTATTGTGTGTTCTGTGTATCCCTTCGCTACACTGCAGCTGTTTGCACATTGTTTCAGGCTGAATGTCTGACTGCTCTGGTTTTTGTCAACTGTCTCCAGCATGGGAAGCAGTTAGGAGAGGGCTCGTGGATGTAAGCCAGTAGGCTGCAAGTGTGTCAGAAATGTGTGTGTGTGTAGTTACAGTGAGACCAGTGTGATGAGTGGAGGATGCATCGTCAGTGTTCAGATTAACTGGTGACAGTTCGTATAAACACACAGGAAATAAGTGTTTTATGATACTGTCCAGTTGCTCTCCTGTGGGTCTGGCTTTTTCTCCCCATAGCCTTGTAATAATGTGATGTGCTAACAGTCGCTTTCAGCAGTGTTCGTTGGCTGAAGCTTCCTTCCAATCAGACTCTGTCATATGCAGTATTTTTCATGGTTCCCTCCTGAAACTTGGTTAGCTGAGGTGGTAAGCGTGGCAGTCTGACAGGTGATTTATCAGGTACATCTAGCTAAAACTTCTGCAGACTAATACAACAGTCCTGCAATGACTCTTCCCGTCATGAGGGCTATCATGTTCAGTTTTTGTTGAAACCGTTTCAGAGAGATGGTCAATCACGTGTGTGATTTTGGAACACTTAGTTTGTAGTGCTGTTGAACTGTTATGCTTTATGCAGAGAGGCGGTTCTGTTATGTAGCCTACTCTTACTGCTATAAAGGCGATGGACAAATAATTGAAACACCTGTCAGTATAACAGGAAGTTGGTTATTTTAGTTTGGCCCACTTAACTGAACTTATTCTCAAAAATGACCTCGTAGATACGATAGAAATATTATACTTCAACGCGAATATAGAGGGTGCTTTGCATGAACATGACCTGCTAATACATGCAGCATGCACATGACTGAGCCTCTGTAGTTGCTGCTATAATAATTAAGAAAAGTCCTTTGTTTTGTGGATGTTTCATGTCTGTTAACTGGCGTTTTAAAAAAAGACCAAGACTTGCTTTCCATATTCATAGTACTGTACATCTGTGTCTTCTGTCTGCTGTTAGGTGAAACAGGATAGTCCATGCTTGTCTAGGTTGTGCCTACAGTAACTCAATATGACAAAGAGGTAGCAAATCTGCCAGCACATGAGCAAGGCTGAAAGAGAATTGTTGTTTCATTGAAAGTGTCCTTTTACTAATTTGTCTCTCTGGTTCTCTTCTCTTCCTGCCTGATGGACCTGCCGTCTTTGACTGCTGCCTTCCCACGTCAATTATTTTATCATCTTGACAACCTGTCTGCTGTCCAACCCAGCTGTGAGTACTCTGCTTATTTATCGTCAGCCTGCAGGGCCTCTGGGCAAAACAGATTGTAGTCAAATGACTCATATAAAATTCACTGTTCACCAAATGCTTAGAAGTGCAGTTTTCTTTATTTTTCCTCTATTTTTAGAATTGAGTCATTTGAATCTAGACAAACACATGGTGTAAAATAGGTAACCTAAAAACATTCCATAGCACGCAGCCAACTGATAAGACTTAATTGATGTTTCGACCCTCTTTTCAGCACCATGATATGCATTGTTATACATTTGAATGTGAAAGATTACTGTTGACCTTGGAAACAATACTGATGCCTCATCGCACCGCTACAAGAAAAAAAAAATCTTAACTCAGGTAGGGCTGGACGATCAATGATCTCAGTAGCAGACCTTTTCATCGATAGCAGTGATAAGCTTTGGACATTTTTACTTGAAATGGATATATTTGACAGCCTATCACACAGCAGAAATAAACGCAACAACAGCCGTTCAGTCTGCAGTTTTTGGCTTGCATGTCAGAGTATAAGGCCCTTTCCTACCGCACGGCGTCGTTTGAGCTACAGGTGACGAAACTGGACGTGAATGTGGATGTCCTCTAGAAGACAGGAAAAATTATGAGTGGAATCAACGGGCACAAAAGTGACCTTTGCCTCACTGCCTCTGTTCCAATTTTCCAGCCATGGAAAACACATGGAAAATGAGAGGAAAAAGTCAAATGTTATGAAAATTTACGCAACATTCTGCTATTTTCCTCAAGCTGAGAATGAAGTACTAGAGCTTCCCAAAAGTTATGTTCAGGATCATATTAAAGTTCAAATGATAGTTTCGATTCAATGACATTACAATTAAGTGTCTCAAACTCTGAATAATCAAAGTTACATTGTCTTGCTAATGTAGCAGTAATCTGACTGTAGTAGTCACTGCTGGTGCGTAACTGTGATTGGTTAGTGTGTTTAGTTCCATTGCTAAAATTGATGTTCACACTTGTTTGTTTTATCTGCAATGGTTTAAGGTTTGTGATTTGACTTTGGCAAGGAGCACTGGTCTCAAATGGACATTGGACATTGTTGAGAGGGTCGGATAATAATCTATGGGAAGCCAGGGTCAAAACACTGAATGTGAGCCCAGCCCTATGGGAGTCAAATACAGTGCTTCAAACAGCAGTACTTTTACTGTCATTGTCTCTTCAAATGCAATGCTGCATTATTAAAATCAAATGGAGCGTAACGTGACATGAAATGTTCAGCTTTTGTAGCAGTAGCTCACAGTGGGTGTGATTAGCCTTGTTAAAGACTCCACTTAATATTACCAGTAAAGGGGCAAACAGCTGATGTGATAAACTGATGAGTTAGTGGCAGTTAATAATCACAAAGTCGACTCTAATCTAAAATCGTATGTTTAGATGTGTGAAGATCTGTCAGTAGGCACAATTGTAGGCTACTATTCAGTTATTGATGTTCAGGCAGCAATGGTTAAGGCAATTCATAAGAATAAAGGATTCAGGTTATCAATTAGATAATAATAATGTTGTGATTGTGGCACCACAGTAGCATTACGTGGTCTTCAAAGTGCTTTCTGACATCTGAGCTTACCAGCGTTACTGTCCACCACAATCTGTGCTCATTTGTACAACAGTGTTGTGTCCACTGGACAAAAGTATCAGCTATGTTTTATTTTTGATCCACAGCAACAGAAAAACCTGGAGGGCTATGTGGGCTTTGCAAATCTTCCCAACCAAGTTTACAGAAAATCTGTCAAGAGAGGATTCGAGTTCACGCTCATGGTAGTGGGTGAGTAATTCTCCTTGCTTCTCCTCAGTCTATGACACAACCAGGCATTCATCTGAACAAACACTGAGAGGCCTACGGTTTCCCAATCTGTTTGCTTATTCAAGTGTGAAGGCCTTAAAAGATGTTGGTACATGTACATACAGTAAACCTGTGTCTGTGGAAGAAGCTCCTACTGTACTGTGCATGTGCTGAGCAGGATAGAGTTTCACTGAAACGTCATGGCCGAAAGCGCGAGCAGCTGGCGTTAGAGATGGTTTTCATTGAGGAGGATAAGTCACACGTAAAACAAAACTCCATATTTAAAACAAATGTTTGCTGTTCAGCAGCACAGGCAGCCCACTTCTGCTGCATGCGTGCGTTTGTGCTTGTGTGTGCGTCGCTTGTGTCTTTTGGATTATGTGGTGGGAGGAGGTTTCCTGTCATTCCATTCATGCAGCCAAAGTCAAAAGCCTGAGCAGCTGATTGGAAGGGAGGCGCACCCATAGGACCCTGCCTTTCCTCTCTGCTACACGTTGTCCAGCGGTACCTGAGCAGGAAGCTGCTCTGAATGTCTGCATGATGTCATGTCCTGGCCCCTGGGTTCATGGCTTTCTGTGCCTACCTGCCTCCAAGCCTAAAGAGCCTGTCTCCATGGCAATCAGATCACCCTTCTCCCTTCTGTCTTCGTCCATGTAGTCACGCCCTGGAGTTTCCCCCTACTTTGTGCTCTCAGGAAGGAGGCTGTTATGTAGCAATTTTGTGTGCAGCATGTAATTAGAATAGCAGGGTAATTGGCAAAGTCAAGCGCTTGTCACACTGGAGTAGATGAAGTGTCAGATAGTGTGTGCTTTTCCTTAATTTTGAAGGGGTTGATGGTAGTGTTATAAAACACATTTACCCAGTGGGGACGCACCACCAGAATTTATGGGATATAATGGGATTTCTCCAGGCATATTTCAGGAAGAGACAGCTGTGAAGTGAGGGAATTTATGTTGCAATCAGGTTACTTTTTGCACTGTATTTTAGGGCTCACTTTATGAGACATTACAGCGTTTTAATAGAAATAGGGTAGAAACCAGACTGCTCACACCCTCAGGAAAGTATGAACACACCAGGAATGACCACAGTTTTTTCTTGGGCCTCTGTCTTATGTGCATATACCTCATACTCAACTAGTACACACCCAGTACCCACCCGTTATTGAGCTTGTTTGATAGTCACATCTGTATTGTAGCTTGCATGACAGAAAGTATAAGGTAAAGAGTGTGACAAAAGGAATCTAGACACTAAAATGAAATGAATTGTACTCAGATCCACACATACAAACACAAAAAATACAAACAACTGGACTTGCAGTGACCTATAACATGGTCCGAGGACACAGTGCTATTTTCGAGGAAAGGCTCACTGACCTGGACTGATCCCAAAGCCAAGAATATCTTTGAATAAGGATTAAAGAGGTGATTCAACTCAGGTCTGGTTGCATGCATTTTTTTTATTTATTAATTTTTTTCATCATCTCTTTTTAGAATAGTTTCTCAAATAGTTTCATATAGAAAAATGCTAAATTTCCAGTCAATGTTGGAAGGAACTAAACAGTTTAAGAGCTCAGTTCACCACTATGAAAGAGGGGTGGCAAATAAATAGATCTCCAGTGGATGGTAATGCATTTCCTAGCTGCCAGTAGTGCGAGAAAAATGGAAATCAAATGTCAGAGCCATAGTGGGAGCCCATATAACCCAGTGAATTTTTAAAAATGTATATAGGTTTAAGTAAACACTAGTGTTAGTGTGGATGTAGTATGTGTGTGTGTGTGTGTGTGTGCGTGTGTGTGTGGGGGGGGGGGGGGGGGGGGGTGCTGTTGTGGAAGTGGGCCAGAGCCATTTGTTGGTCAAAGTCAATATTTGGCAGTGATTTGCACATTGGCAGGAACTGACCTTGGTGTTGGCTTCTGTAGCTGCAGCTCATTGTGTTTGGTTCTGGTTGACAGAGAGTTGAATGAGCTCTGTTGTATCCCTGCTGGAAAGAACCACCTCACATAAACAAGAGGAGCTTTTAGGAGGAGACGAAACGGGCAGAAGGAAATTGATGGCTTTGCCAACAGATATATGTTGAGAACGACCCTTTTGTCGTTCTCGAGACGTGTTAAACTTTTACTGTCTCCTGCCCCCTTTTCAAGGGAAAGTCCCATCCATAAACACAGAGTAGTAGAAAGAAGATGACTGCTTTCAAACGCTAATGTTGAACATACAGAATTTCCCTCTGACAAACGAACAGACGTGCACATTATTAGCCCAGTGTCTTGGAAGCCCTGTCAAATGAATTAACCCAACGCAGGCTCCCCCTCACAAGCCAAACTTTTCCTGCTTCCCCTCCACCAGCCTCTCGTATGCGGTGGGAAGTGCCTTTGAATAAACCCCCATGGTTTACACAGCTGCTGGAAATTTCCTTTAAAGGAAGTGTGTTGGCTGCTGAATGAGCCAAGCAGCGAGCCCGGCTTGGTGGGCCAACTCAGTGAGAGTGGTCCTCTGGTGCTGTAGTTGGGATGCCCGAGTGTAATGACACTGAGTGACGTCTTTATAAATCCTGCTTGGAGGATTTTAATGAAAGTCCTGAATAGCAGGGAGCCTTCATCACTGTATTTGTGCTCAGTAATGCAGAAGACTGATATGGCTTTCAAGTGAGCACCCAGTAGTGCACTAGTTCCTCACAGTAATGATGTCTAATCTTTAAATTAGGGCTGCCCCCGAAAAAGACGGATCATCAACTGAGGAGCATGTTGTTTCTTGTTGTGTCATCGCACAGAACAACACAGGATAACAGCAGGTTACACAGTTTTTCAAAAGTAGTCTTGTCTCAAAATGACCTAACTGGAAAACCCGTCTGTAATGGAAGGCAGAAGAAGGCTGATGGAAAAGGAGGGCAGAGCAGCACGATGCACGCCCTGTTTCTTCACCTTCATCTCCTGCCACTGGAAACTCTCAGCCATGGGGCTGAATGCTAGTGAGGTTCGCTAAGCTGCTCCTGAACCAGAGAGGACTCTGGTACAGCTTCCCCTGCTGCCATCCAGCAGTGCGATTGCCACTTTGCTCACAGTGCTGTTGGCAGTGACTGAGAGGCGCTTACTGTTTTATAATTAGGAAGTAAACATTTTTATTTCTTTTATTGTGTTATAATCTGATGTTTTCATGTCTCTTACAACCCTGATTCCACAGGTTTGGTTGCTGTGTAAAGATGCTCTGTGGGTGCACTTCCTGTGTCAACTCCCTCCACCCAAATATCCAAACATTAGACCAAACTAAAAAGATTTGACTTTATGGTTTTAGTTCTGGAACAGCCCTATTAAAAAATTCAGTTTGGACAATTTAACCATTTATACAGCATCTGCATCTTTCTGCAAGTTCTTTTTCTTTTTTATTTGGTTACAAAGTACAACTTAACCAGCACTACACCTACAATTTTAGGAATTTGTAGCACAACACATTTTTTTTTTTTTCAATATGAGAAAATGATTTTGTGATGTTTTGCTTCCAAAAATCACATCCTGGCTAAGACCAATTATGTATTACTTAATTTTGTATAATTTAGACTAATTATGTGCCCTACTTCAAAACTTGGCTTACTAAGACTACCAAAATTCACAGGAAGCCACAGTTTGTCCCCAAAGACTGAATTTTCTAAACCAGCACTGGGTGAGTTATCGGTGAAACTTCATATAACTTCATATATTGTGGTATTCTGACTCCCAGAGCAGCAGGGAGGGTGGTGAATATTTATCAGTCAGTCAAAGCCTGTTATCATCTGATCACATTTATGTAGAATGGTTCAGCTTTAGTCAGATTCACGACCCTCTCCCATCCAAACAAGCAGCCACAGCTCTGACCAACCATGACGAGTATGTTCACTCAACCCGCCACCGCCACCACCATCATAACCGAGCTTCATGAGTTTGGTTCTCTTGAAACCAGAGCTCCTCATCTTCCTCTCCTCACACTGGGCTGAGACTTGGACCTGGACCTCCCCGCGTCTCCTTGGTCCTGCTGTTCTTGTCAGCTTTCAGCTTCCCTAATTCAAGATGACATTTTTATCGCATATTTCACCCACAGCTTGCACAAAACCACAGCCTTCCCTGGGTACCCATCAGCCTTCAGTGCATAAGAGCGCTCCATTCCCTTTCAGCCTTGAAGAAATGTTTACAGCGGTCTTGCATGTTTCATCACAGACCAGCTACAATCGCTGAAACATTTCTGTTGAGATCGCAAGATAAATGTGGCTCTGCCCGCTTAGGAAAATATTTATGACTGTGCGAGCGTGTCGAGTGAAGGATCCTTTTGTGTGCTGTTTTCTTCATCTTGCCGTCCTCCTCCCTGCTGGAGTGTCGAGTGGCTGAGTTGTTGGCAGCGGCGGCCCATTCTGGCCCTGGCTACTTGTAAAGGTCAGGAGCAGCTCTTTGGCTGCAGTGCCAGGCCGGCGTATGACTGCCTCTTCTCTCACACTGAGGCCTTTGTTCAGCAGCTCCTTGTTGCCCTCCACTCACCCCGATCTCAACAGGCACACTGCTGATGGTATTGGATTACCACAGTCAGGCCCTCCAGGTTCTTGCAGAAATGTTTGCGACTCTTGAAGCTCCTGAAAAATTGTGCTCAATTTCACGCCCTTCACACTTTCTGAGAGTCTAAGTTGGCATCTTCATATGACTTGTTTTGTATGAGTAACAGTCCTCTGCCACTTTATATATTGTTTACAAAACAGAAAAGCAGCTAATAACCATACCTGAGATGCTGTGGCCACTGTATGTCTGGCTTTTTTGCTTGAAAAATGACTAATTTATTTTATTTATTTATTTTTGAGTGTTTATTCAAGGTTTATTTCTACCAAAAAAGAAAAGACAAACAAAAGAAAAGACTTATTATCTGCTCTAAAGTCAGCTAATGCTAGCTAATAATAATGTTAGCATACCTAGCTACAGTAATTATTCTACTACCTAACACTAGGATCACTACCAAAGCCAAGAGGGAGCATCTAATTAGTTACCATGCTGTGCAGCACCGACAGCGAGCTCCGTTAACCATTAACAGGCTTAGAATCAGTGGAGGTTCTTATGGTGGAGGGAAACACTGGAAATATATTAAGCCTCAAGGGTTAACATCATCTAGTAAGTTATCTGATCCAGAGACGAGATGTGTCAGGATCTGTCTGACTCATCCGGATGGTGACATTGATTGACTGATCTCATAAGTGTCATGATTTGTCATTATACAATGAAATGCAGCTGGCTGCTCCTCCACACTATGCACACAGATAAACATAGGCAAACATTATGAATCTGGGCTGATGCTTGACACCAGCTTTGAGTTCTTGAGTGTTTTGACTATTTTATGGACACAGTTTGGTCGCTGAGATTTGATACCCAGTCCTGCCTAACCATTTGGTATTTTGTTGTTGAAAATAAGTGCCTTGTTCTCTGTCTCTGCCTGAGAAATCTTTAAAAAAAAGGAGCTGGAGAGTAAAATGTTATTGTAGCTAGTATGAACAGGAAATAAGAAAATAAGGCTGAAAAACAACTTTTTTTTTCAAAACAGTAAATTATCATGAAGTGAAGTTCAGAATGAGCTGAATTTCAAAGGATCAAAGTCAGTAGTGAAGTGAAAGAATGGACCAGTATGAGAAGATTTAGCCACTCTGTCACTCTGTAGAGACTCGTTTTTATAGTAATGGAGTGAATTACAGCGTCAGCTGCGTGATTGCTCCGTGTGTCTCACATGTCTTCCAGTACACTGAAATCTGTGTCGTGATTTCTGTTTTCACTCTTTTGTTAGACTGAAAATTCATGATGACTGTGGTGGTTGAAAATCTTCCTTCCCCTCTCCTCCCTTCCCATGATTCTCCGATTAGATTCCTGAAATGCAGACAGGAAAAGAATTTGGGAGGACAGAACTTCCACCCTGTCTGTCTCCTCCTTCGTCTCATGTTAACGCTGGCCTGTTTTAAAAAGGGGGTTAAAAGGAGCCATTTCCTGTCTGAAAAAAGGGGTTTGAATCTGAAACATGTAAAGAATGTCAAACAGTGACTGCATTAGAAGTGGAGGCGATAAACATCTGATGATTGTGTCATGTTGCGCCTCAGTCTGCCATGAAAAAGCCGATTAGAAAACAAGTATAGCGTGAAATTCATCTGTTGAGTTCACTCCCACCCACTCACTCTGGCTCTGTCTTTGTCTTTCAGGGGAATCTGGGCTGGGGAAGTCGACGCTGATCAACTCACTCTTTCTGACAGACCTGTACTCCCCTGAATACCCGGGTCCTTCACATAGAATCAAAAAAACTGTACAGGTAATTGTTTTTCCTCAGAAATAGAACACACCCTCCATGCCATCAAGTGTCAGCACTGCAGTAACTTTTCTTTGTTCACTGCGGATGCACCCTTTCTCTTGGTATGACTGAGCCACTGAGTGAATTTTTAATCTCCAAAGGGACCAAAGGTTTGTCTGTTAATAGAAACGTGATAGGTTTCCTTCGCCCTGACACTGGCCAGGTGAAGCGTCAGAGCCCGAGGCTGCTGGAGCACAGGTGTGCCTTAGCCTTTTTTTAGTGTCTCAGCGTTGCAGTCATCGACTGAATAGTTGCTGTGTGAGATCTTCTTTTGTGAGGCTGCTCCTCCTGGCTGTTGCCACCCATGTGTTTGTGTTAGACAGTGAAACCGGTTCATCTGCTCGAACAAAAGGGATAGTTCGTTGGCCAAAGGCAAAGATGTGTTAGGATTTCAAATTAGGTAATGTAATTACCTAATTTTTACAGCTGTAACACTTCCCTGCATAAAGTTGCTTTTTACATGGTTGCCTTTGTGCAAGTTAACATCTCTGACATTATTATTCTGACAGTATTTAACACAAAATTTACCCCAAAAGAGGCCTGAGATTTTCCAGTGATGTTTACACAGACATGATCTGCACACTTGAACCTGCTTATCTAAAACTTTTGATGGTATCATCTGAATGGAATTCCTACAGCTAATCCTTTGACAGTGAAAAATTCACGTAGCATTGTAGCCATGTACAACCCTGAGATATTTGGACAGAAACACAAGGCCCAGGATGGCCAATCACATTTTCATTTAGAATTTGACATGGTTTTAATCTATGGAGACCCAGAGTGGTCACACATCAGATACATATATAATTACAAATGTATGAAATAAATAATCTTAGAACTAAATACAGACAAAATATGAAATGAGCAGTGAAACTGTGAATAATCCAATGAATTTAAAATGTCAGCTCATTCACACCAAAGCAACACACAGTCATTCTTTTTCTGTCTTCACTTTGTGATGGAAAGAGGCATTAAATGGTCTTTGAAAGACTGATGATGTCACTCTGTGGGAATAGGACATTCTTAAATAAAACTGCTGGAAAAAAAAACTCTGAAATAAGCTGTTACTATGAAAATAAGCTGCGTGAAGTTTAACAACATTTCATAATCATGGGTTGTATGTGTGTAAACCATAAAATGTATTGGAGCGTTTCACAATTTGATAACAGTATTGCATATTGTGTCTGCATTCATTCACATGATTATTCATTTCATATTTTCTATATTTATTTATTTATTTCTAAAATTTTTAACCGTTTTTCATCTCCATATTGAGCTGGGGTGCATTATGCACCATAAATTAGTGCAAGCAGAAGTTGAAAATCATTGTTACTGCTATGTAATTCAAATTGTGGGACCAAACGCTATATTTCTGAAAATCCCATAGCATAATTATTGCTGCCAATCGCTATCGTTACAGTAATAACTGATCAGTAATGACTGAATAAAACCTCCTCAAGCAGCTGTCACGATGCTTCCTCCTATGGCAGCTTCAGCAGGACCACTCTGGCTCTCACTGTGTGGAGTTTGGAGGCCCATGGCTGCAGCGAAGCCATGCTTCAGTGGGCTGACTCGACAGCCCCCACAGAAGCTCTTTATATTGGCTGGAGTATGGATGAAGAGGGAACCAGAAATTTGTGCAGAGTAAATAACAACAGATAGATGTGGTGTGGTGTGAAGAAGGCCACCTTATTGATTGATACTGTTGGTTTCTGGAAGTGTGTGGGCTCCCTCCATGAATGTGTGAATGAATGAGGTGGTGCTGCAGTCAGGCTGCATTATGTGGATCACAAAAGAAGAAGCAGGTGAAAGATTAAATTAGGTTTCTCTTGAATAACATAACTCTTAATGATTGAGCATATACTGTTGTGCTGAAAGGGAAGGCATGTGCATACAGATGAAGTGAGGGAGTGAAGGTGCATGGGTCACATGTAAACATTTTAATGGAAAGACATGCCTGTGCCAGTGGTGAGAATTTAGTATGAGCAGAGATGGCCAGTGGCTATGCTGACTTAGCTTCTCTTAACGAACCAGCATCTCTCATCCTGTGATTACACGTGTGGATTTCAAATCCGAATGCAAAAGATTGTAAATGCATGCATGAAGACAAGTGGGCACTTTTCTGTGCAATGCAGTCAACCATGTGTTTGTATTACCGTGTCAAAGACATTGATTATCTCCCCCAGTTTTCTTTATTAACCCTTTGAACCAGATTTGTGTCACAAACTGTAGGAAATGTTAAGTAAAAAATGGGGTGGAAGCAACTTAAGTCCATGCTACTTTATACTTCCTGTGTAATCCAAAGCATTTTTGAATTACTCATGCTCATCAACATGGTGCTTATATCCCTGAAACACTGGTGAGTCCATTTGGGTTTAACTTAACACTTCTTAACACCACTGACAGGTGTCTAATGCTTGAAAAGAGACCCTTACTGACCTCATGTATTCAGAAACATGTTGGAAATGGCCTCAGAGCTACAGCTGCCTTAATTTCACTGCTTAGATTTAAGCAGTGTGCTGACTGGCGCTGTACTTCCTGTGTCTCAATGATAGGAGATCTCATACACCTCATTAAAGTGTGTACTACAAAACCCAAAACAAACAGATAACTTCCTGTGATGATGTGCTGATAAAACAAGGCACGCGTCCTAGTATACAGAACACTGCTCTCCACATTCCAAGACAAGATGCTTCCTCTTAATATATGACAACGCGTGACTCTGCGATGGCTGATTATTACTTCACATTGGCCCTCGTGTGTGTCACTTCCTGTGAATCACTTTGTGATGTGCTGCATAAGAATCCTTGAAAACCATGATATAGTGCTTTAAAGATAAATTTGTACTGAGTTTAAATTTATTCTTCGATTGGTGCAACTCAAATAACCCATTAACAGTCATTTCAAACTACACCCAGCTCTGCTAGCTACCCATTTTTAGTTAATTCCCAACAAATCTGATTTTCCCTACCAGACATCCGCTTACAATAGCAAATGTTGACGCTTTCATGAGCTCACTATAGGCTGAATAATTGCCATGTTAAATCAATCAATTACAGACATCAAAGCTGCAGATATGACTGCCAAGAATGAAGTTGCTTCCAGGAGTGAAGCAGAATGTGTGAGGCATGTGGTTTATGCATCCCGAGTCGTCAACATTTGATGCTGTTTGCAGTGACGATTAGGGTTTGGCACTTTCCTCAAATAGAGCGCACAGCTGCATAGTTTGACTGGAGCTTCCTTTTGAAGAGTGAAAGTTGATACTGTTGGTGTGAAGGAGCTCCAACAGGCTTCTTTCCTGTCCTCGTCCTGTAGCGGGGAATTAGAAGTGTTCAGTTTGGCCAGTGTACCGTACATCAGCTGCATGATGAGGATCTTCCTTCACCTGTTCCTTTTGATCTGCTACTTTGCTTTAAATCTCCTCTAATCCCTGGCAACACAATGAGGGGCTCTGTCTCTCCTCGCCCCACTGCTACTTCCAATTTGTTTACCTGCCTATTACACCTCCTCAGCTCTTATTAAACGTTTAAATGAGATTTAGATGTTGTGTGTGCATGCTTATGTTGGCTCCCAGAATGAATGTTTGAGGGTTCCTCAAGGTTGCCAGTCCCAAAGGGAGAAATCGAGAGCTGAAATACATGGTTAAAATGAAATGTGAAATTTGTGTGTGTCTCATTGTTTAGCATTTCAAGAAGACAGTAAATATGGAGAACAGAGTTCTTCTTTTTGTCTCTCCAGGAACCACAAACTAATTACATAGCAAAAAAAAAATTGTGGCCATTTTTTTCCAAGTCAAGCCAGAGAATGTGATTAAGCCCCGAGGAATGCTTTGTGTGTAATAGAATCCAATTTATTGTTTAAAAAAAAAGAAGAAGATGATGATGATGATGACAGCCGTGTGGACAGAGTGGATGTTAACTGTTAGAGGTGATCGGCCAGGGAAGATGCCTGTTATTCCTCGCTAATAATCCTCAGTGAGACTGCAGAGCATACGAGGACAGGGACTTGGTGATTAGCCAGAAAACTGCCTTATGCACTGAGCTCAGTCTTGTCCTGCCAGCGCACAGACATGCCTCATTTTTTATACCAGACACTTGCTCCTGCTTCAGGGGAACTGTAGAGATCAAAATAACAAGATAAAATGATGGAGTCAGAAGGCAGGGCATCTCTTATTCTCAGCAAACCCTGTTTGAAAGGTTGTGTCTCATCTAGATCAGTCGTTTTTGTCACTAATTGTAGTTTCAGACTCTGTTGCTGTTGCTGTATGACACAATGAAAATACAGAGTGCGAAGTGAAAACATGGAAAAAATGTAATTATACAGTGTATTTGTAATTTGATGGGGTTTACCTTTGTTTAACAGTCACATAACAGTTAATAATAGTTTTTACTGTCATGTTTCTGGTACAGTAGTGTTGGGTAAAGTGACAATAAATGCCATGGGATACCATGTTTGTCTATAGTGAGAATGGCATCAAAGTAAAGAAGCAGCTTGACTCGTCAGGACTTTAATTCACTGGATTAACCAAAAAGGCGTGTTCTGGTCTGTTCAACTAATCCAGAAATAGTTTGACTTAACTAAAGGCTGACTCAATAGCTTTTTCTGGAGCTTTTAGTCACATCTTACAGACTTCATCAACAGATGAAATTCCTTTTTTTCATTCGATTTCCATTTGTTTTTCGGTGTTTGTGGTTCACACTGGTTCACATCTGGCTGGGACTTAAGCCGCATGTCATCCCCCCCGTCTCTCTCTCTCCTCTTATTTCCTGTTGCTATAAAAAAAATGCTCCAACAAGTGTTTTACAATATCATGTGTTTTGTATATACAGATGTAAAGTGACATCATATAATCCTGTTATCATACAGAGTACTTGTGCCACAGTGCCTCTTCAGAGCAGGCCGATTGCTTGGTCTCCAGTACTGCTGCTTGCAGCTTCCTCACTATCATGACCTGGAGAGCTGGAGAGCCCCTGCAGTTCCAGAGTCTAAATACTCAGTTAAAAAATGCAGTTCTATACTAACGTCATCAGCATTGAGAAAGAAAAGCCCTGCCACTGAAGTCTAACTCTGGAGACGTTTTTCATGCAGATGTAACAGTGACTGAATGAAATCCTTACAGTTTATCATTACTGTTGATAAAGTTCATGAATTCATGCTGAAGCTGCTCAGCTGCCTTTGATTGTAGCTGCTTCTCAGGCTGTTACAAAGGATAGGCTGACATTATTCATTAAAGTTAGCTAGCTAACATTAGCTTAATGACATGAAGTTAACCACTGCATGGGGCTATAAATGTTAACATTAGAACTCTTTTTATCTTTCTGGAGAACCACTCGTCCACAGTACTTCACACTCGATATTGCACTTTACTGGGTCCTGAACCCAATACACCAGCATGACAAACTCATTCCACAAAGGGCCGTGTGGCTGCAGGCTTTTCCTCCAACCAATCAAGAGCACGCAGTCTGACCAATCAGCTGCCTGAAGACTGAAATCAGCTAATGAAATGGGTCAAGTCTGGTGTGCTGCTGCTTGGTTGGAAAGAAAACCTTCAGCCACTCGGCCCTTTGTGGAATGAGTTTGAGACCTGTGCAATACACCCTCCAAGTGTGAAGTTGATCAGATGAACGGCTGTTGAGAAAATTGAAGGACAGACATAAATACAGACAAGCATAGAGACAAGACATTACCTCCATTTTGGTTCGATATCATACTAAACAACAACAACTATATTTTTGAACAGTAAACATTTTTATTCAAATTTATAAAGCAAACATAATTGAAAATCTAATGCTTTTACTTCTGAGCAGCTGAGATTCAGCTATTGTTAAGCTGTGGTGACATGAGCTGTCAGTGAAACTGGTCTGCTTCAGTCTCGAAACAGGATATTACATCTCAGTATTGACAGGATGCAGTAAATACTGAGCAGAGTGATTACAAACTTAGAGCAGTGGTGCAGTTGGTAGTCTGGTTGCGTCATGTTGTCTTAAATAGGGTGATGGCTTAGCATTAGAGTCATGGCTTGTATTGCAGATCATGCAGAACATGCAGATCAAAGTTACACAAAGGTCAAACCAGTGAGGCTGGAGATTGCATCAAAACAGGAAACACATATTTGAATTTGGGCTGCAGCAGAAATGAATGAGTAAAGCAGATTGGCTGGATGGAAGGACAGAAGTGCACCCTGAGTCTATCATGTGCAGTTTGTTTACTACAAATGTTGTTATTCCAAGTAAATAAGCTTGCAGTCCTGTGATCCAGTCAAACGCTGTCAGTGGCCGTGGTCCTGATGTCTTACATTACTGTCCCTGTGAGACATGGTGTAGCCTAGTGTTGTTTTTCCTTTTCCCATGAGCTCACTGTCTGTGGGCAGCCTGTCTGGTTAATAGGCATGTCTGTGCCTTGACTCATCCTGTTATGCAGTAGAAAAAGAGAAACACTGCAGCATTCTTTAGTGTTGCCCACTCAGCAGTCCTACACTTTTAACTTAAAGTGTGCTGTATAGCGTCATCTGACTATCTCAGACACAGCATTTCCCCACTTGGTCATTCTACATGTGCAACATGTTCTTATTTATACCAGTCTGTCTAGATCTGTGTGGACATTTCTTGAAAATCAAGACACATTCTGTCACAGTCACGTGGTTTTAAAGGTATTTAAAATACTACACATTTTTCTGACACTTTTCTCTTCCCATTGAGTCACATAGACTCAGCATGGTCCAGCCACCCTGCGGTAGCTTTCATTGTCACGTTAGTTTAGTTTGTGCATAAAATGAATGATTTAGAAAAAGTTTGTCAGTTGAACTTGCACTCAGTGTATGATAGTCATTTGTTGGTGTCAGTCTGGTTAGCCCTGGTGCACCTCCCAGTAGCAGCGCCACAGGTCAGAGGTCAGTTTATAGACAGCCTGACTGCCATATATAGTAGTGGGTGGGATTGCTTGGGAATCTTGTTTCTGTGATCGATGGAAGAACAGAGTTGGAGCAGATGCTGAAGAACAGTGAACCTGCAGCTAACCAGTAATAATTGTATTTATAGTTTCAGAACAGAAACATGTTGTGCTATGCTTTGTTCCATCACCCTCCTCTATTTCCATTAAAGATCATTTTGCAATAAGGCAATTTTGAGATAAGACCTCCTTTGTATAAGTACCTTGTGTTTCTCTGTCTACAAGAAAAAGCCTCACTCACCACAGAGACTCTCCTGTGTGAGGGTGTTTCTCTGTATGCAAACAAAGTGTAGTGATTCCACAGACAATATGAGATTAGACTCGGAGGCTTGTCGACCGATGAGTGGAATCATTGATGTTTGGGGAGCAGCCCTAGACTTAATCCATATTACTACACCCAAACAAAAACATCTGCACAGAAATGATTCATTTAATCACAGAGATTCTCAGAACCAAGGTTCTTGTGCACAACTTGCTATTCGACTCACGTGTCCTTGTTTGTTGTGCTGTGAGACACTGGTTTTTCTGTGTGGCTGATGTGTGTGTAGTGAGAGTGCAGCTCAGCCCCAGTCAGTGAGCATACTGTGGGCCCTCTGCAGTGCTGCTTCAGCCTAAGGTATTGGTACTGTTTAGCTCCTTCAAACTTCTATATGGCTATCCCTCAGGGAAACTAGCTGCTTCTTTAAGTATTCTACATCACTACACAGACACTCCTTCAAAGCACTCATTTTTCTCTTTGGCCATCAGCTTAAGAAAATGTTCAAACTTGGACTGAATCAAAGGTTGTACATGGTGTTGTGATGTCAGTGTTGTCTGTTTGCTAACTGCTGTGTGGACCTAGCTTAACCTCGGTGAGGGTTTCTCATCACTCAGTCTGTGGCACACAAGGTTGATTCAGATCTACTGATTAAATTAAAATTCATCTGCTTATCACGAGTTTTGCCTCAACCCCACACTGATCAAAGCCCCGGCCTTCTGGCCAGTCTCATGTGTTCAGAGGCGGCATTGTTCAACACGTTCTTTATCTGTCCAATGCTCTGCACTTATCTCTGATTGGATGCTTAGTGGATAATAATAGTGTTGGCTCACTGTGGTTTATTAGTTTGCAGAGCTGTTTTAGCTCTGCTCTGTAGTCTGTGTATTTGTATAAGTACACTGAGTAAATAAAGAAGTAGCCAGTTGAGGTGTCCCACACTCACTGAGACACTCAAGTTATACATGTACACAATGATCTTGCTTTCACCACAGAAAGCCGACTGATTCTTTCAGCTAACTTTCTACTTCAGTGTGACTTCAGTGCCAAAGACAGTGTGGAAACTTTGTTACACTCACAGTTTTCTAAATAGATTTACTCATGTTGTCATTTCAGGCTGCCAACATGTGAAGTCTTTTTTTCAACCATACTCTTTCTTTCCTTCAACCAAGCAAACAAGCATGGCGATAAATGGGTTTTAAGCATGAGTCAGTTGATGGAATTGGCTGTATTGTAAAAGTAAATAAACAGCAACTGACCATTGTAATTGCATGTTTAAGTAGGGCTGGGCGGTATACCGGTTCACACCTAATACCGGTGTATATTTTTCTTATGATATGAATTTTTAATATACCGCCACACTGTGTATGTGATTACACAACGTCCGGAACGCTGCGCCGCATGACAGTTTCAGACGGGACCGTTTTCAATGTTGCGCTTTTCAACAGGCATGGTGCGGGGCGTCGTGAGGGTAAACTGTGATGCTCTGGTGTTACGTTACAGTGAAGATGGATGGGACAGACATTGAATGTTCCGAAATCGAAGCTGCAGAACTAGTAGAACATGATGACACACAAGAACTTGTGCTAAAAAGAGGAGCCATGTCTGCTGCTTTTTTTTTGTCAGGCTAAAGTCGTCATCGGATCGGCAACATGAACAATTTGCTCCAGTTCAGACGGTCATTGCTCACGCTAGGAAGCACCAATCCTAATGTGTAGCATATCAGAATGACGGGGAGAATCTCAGTTAAAAGCCTTTACCAAGCATTGCCACCCAAACGAAACATAATTCATACAGAAATAAATTACATGCGCATGTAACAAAAAGACGAAAATAGCGTATGTCCACTTTAGAGCGTCTGCTGATGTTGCCACGTCATGCAAACCACACAAGCCTGTTATCATATGAAAGCAGAGAGTTTGCTGATCATGAAGATGTCTGCCTCCTCACTGTGCGATGGAAAATCTGCGAGCCAGCAGCCAAACAGTAGCAGAAAAAAACTTTGCTAAAGCATACAGTATGTCTTACCTTTGCTGTTTTGTGGTCAAAAGTTATATTCTAGCTCGGAAAAACGCTGCTAACGTCTCCTCCTATGACTCTGTGTTAGTTTGAGATCAGTCACTAAGGTCCTGGTTGTTTACATAAAGAGAAGGGGGTTTCTAGAGTGGTGGGAGCGCTCTTCATGCGATATACTATCTCTGGGCTTACTTCCTTCTGGATCGTCATTGGTGTTACTATGGTGAATTTGGGTGCTGCCCCTCGAATCTCTTGACTCTGACTGGTCAGTAGAGGTGTCGATCATCAGAATTGACCAATTGGTCACTGAGCTATCCAACTGCGCAGTGAGTTTCACCGCTCCCTCTCGTTTACTCATGGATGAGCAGAGCGCTAACAGAGGACACTGTCGACCAGCCTGACGTGTTATTTTACCGTTTTATTTGCATTTCGTCCTTTTCTGAGAGATAAGAACAATAGCAAGCAGAAAAAAAGGATGAAAAAGAGGAGTTTCTCTGTATGCTTGTACGAGATAATTGTACTCTGCCCAGATGAAAGCCTGGATATACCTGTGTTAAAACATGTCTTCCAGATGAAAGAAAAAAAAATACTGTCATATACCGTGAAACCGTTATAATTTTGAAAAATACTGTGATATACATTTTTGGTCATACCGCCCAGCACTATGCTTAAGACAGAATTTGCACATTTCTAGACTGATTTGTGACATTCTTCACTGCAGGTGGAACAGTCCAAGGTTCTGGTAAAGGAAGGAGGAGTGCATCTTCTGCTCACCATCGTTGACACTCCCGGCTTTGGTGACGCAGTTGACAACAGCAACTGGTGAGCTCAGCCATCTGACATTGGATATTACAAGGTACTGTAATACACAATAATTGTATCACTGTACCTGACATTGATATGAATTTTGCATGGTCCTCAGCTGGCAGCCAGTCATTGATTACATCGACAGTAAGTTTGAGGATTACCTCAATGCAGAGTCCCGGGTCAACAGACGGCAGATGCCAGACAGCAGAGTGCAGTGCTGCTTGTATTTCATCGCTCCGTCTGGGCATGGGTAGGTACTACAGGGATCCCACTCATGATGGAATCTCTTAAACGTCATGGAATTTTTAAAGCTGTACTTTACTCCACACCCCAGCCACTTCAATACAATATAGCAACCTATGTTTGGACTTGTTTCACTTATATTAGATGATAAACAACTGGTTTAGTGTGGAAGCCTGATAATTAACTGCTTTAAACTTATTGGGGCATTTTGAGATAGTTTTGAAAATCTTGCTGAAGTCTTTAGGTTTTAGAAGGCTCCTGACACGCCACCGTTAAGTTAGACTACATAACAGCCAGAAGAAATTCTGTGCTCAGGAAAAAATAAAGGTGACTTGCTTGCCAGCCTACCTAGAAAATTGCCCTGATGAAGGAACAACGAGTCAGCACCGAGACAGCTCATGTGTCTTTACTATGGACAGAGATAGTGAGTGGAAATTAAGAGACAGTAGTGCAAATGGAACAAACTAAAAATGTTGTTGGGTTGCGTGTGGTGAATAGGTTCAAGTCACTCCATTTATGCAGTACATTTAAAAATGACAGAAGTTGACCAAAGAGCTTCATAAGGTAAAAAACCAAAGGTGTAAAAACAAGCAACACAGATACAGAACACAAACACTGGGACGTAACAGAGACTTGTGCATGTTCGAATGCAGAAGAAGCAAGAAAGACTTGATTCTGAATATTGTTTGCAGTTGCACTAAACTAGAACTAACTACTGAATTGATTTGCTTCTCGCAGCTGAATTCAAAATACAAAAGGAGTCTTGAGAGCCAGTGTGTGGCTTTGTTTAGCTGGAGAAAGTGACTGGCCTATTAAATATTCTATGTGAATGCATTTATGGGGAAACGACAGCAGGGCCCAGGATAGATCTTTGGAGAACCCCACAGGACATACCAGCTATTGAGGCTGAGAAATTGGCCAAATTATCTGTCAGAAAGATAAAGAGATCAGGGACTTTCATTATGAGGCTGTGGCTTCCCTCTCACCTCACACATGGGAAGAAATAAACAACAGACCTGCTGATTTCAGCTGTTGTGTTTCAGTCTTGCTCCCCTGCTGCCTCATTGTCTGGCCAGCAGTTAAGCAGTCCAGACCCAGCCAGCTCTGCCTGTGGCCTCCTACCAGGCTACCAAGCAGGAATAACACTGGAGTAATCTGTCCTGAGCTTGTTGACCTGGAGACCCCATTCCTCCCATCTGTGTCTTGGCTCTGGCCACTGCCAAGCATACACACACACACACACACACACACACACACACACACACACAGTTGGCCTGGCTGCTTTCACACTCTAGGCCACACTGTGCTGCCTACAAAAAAACCTGGTTTTTGCTATTGAGCCTGTTGGCCCACAGTGACCCAGTGTGGATTACTGATCGCAGCTTTGATGTCTCTCTTGGCAGATGAAAAGCACTATATGGACCCATTCATTTTCAACACCTAGCCTGGAGCTGTGTGTATTTGTAAGCGTGTCAGCGACCAGCACTGGCATTTTAACATGTGTGAAATTAACAGTACACACTGCAGGGGGTTATTACTTTAATCCGGGCCCTTGCAACATTTTAAGACTTTCAATATATGTATTTTATTATGTGTATGGATCAGGTACATTATCATCTAATCACATTTTCTTCTGCTTTTCTCTTTTAATAAATAAATCTTTTAATAAATCTTTGATAAACTCGTCTCTTTAGTGTGTAGGGGTCCATTCCGCACAAAGTATACACCTAATGCGTGTGCATTGGATTACATTTGTGTGGAGCTTAAAGACTTACTTTAACATACACATGTGTATGTAACATACACACCAAGCTTTGTCTTAGAAGGCAACTCATGGGGAAACAATATCCCACAAATTGTTGGTGGTCAAGGGTTGGTTTTGTTATCACTGGTGTCCTGGATTATTGTGGAAAATTGCAGTAATTACAAAACAACAGACCCTCTTTATTTTAGCCATTTTTTGAATTTGGACAGAGCCAGGCTAGTGGTTTTCCCCTACTTCCAGTCATTATGCTAAGCTAAGCTAACCACGGTCTGTCACCAGCTCTGTTGACATGGCAAATTTGTGTATTCTATTCCTTTACATATGTAATGGCACCAATATCAACTACCAGCAGGTTAAATGTGAAAGCTGTTTGTATCAGACCTCAAAAACCTTTTCAGTCACACACAAGTAGTAAAGCATTGTAAATCATAATTTGAAAGAGGATTTTCTGAGTCCAAACAGATTTATAATGCTGTCTGGTCCGTCCAGATGTTCAGTCGGAGGTCAGCCAAGCCATGAAACATGACCTTCAGCTGTGTGTGCTAGCAGCTCTCTGCTTCACCCAGCCCTGCAGCTCCTCTTACACCAGAGCCTCACACCGACACTCTGACCTTTCAGCTGCCGCTTCTCTGTGCTTCTTCCCCAGACTGAAGCCCCTCGACATTGAGTTCATGAAACGGTTACATGAAAAAGTAAACATCATCCCCCTCATCGCCAAAGCTGACACACTGACTCCTGAGGAGTGCCAGCAGTTCAAGAAACAGGTGTGTGTCACTTCTAACTGAATGGATATGTATCCACACATATCAAGCACGATGTGTTCAGATGTTGCTTGATCAGAGTATTCTGTTCATGTGGCTAGATGACTCAATGACAGGGGTCCTTTTCAGTGCATACCCACTGTAAAGTACAGTCGGCGTCCTGTCTGCTTCATTGAATACAGTTCATTTCTTATTCATATTGTTGGGGCTCTATTTGTAGTTGGAGTCTACTGTTTTGCTATCCACTGCCCTCAAAACAGCCTTAATATTTAATCAGTATTGACTATGAACCCGTGCTTACTTACAGCCTCTATGATGGCTTTATGTACTTACTTGCTTTTTTTACTGCTAATTACCACTACTGGGTTTTGCTAGGTATAAAATCTGAATACTGAATGCTGTCAGGTATCTAAAATTGCCATTGAACACTGGATCAAAGACTTAATGGGTATTCAGACCAAAAGCAGTGCTGGGTTAAAAGAAAACCTCAGGTTTGTGGAGGCCTGTTGTTTTAGGTTTTGGTGAAATGATGAAATGCAGTCCAGAAGTTCAGTTTGAGAAACAGATCCATGAGTTTGAAGGCTTGTCAGACACCAAAATACTGCCCAAATAATTCTTGGGACATCCTCTGTTTCAACGACAAACAGTACAGTCCCTGCCTGTACACGTGTGATTTGCTACCACAGCGTTCAGCTGGATGATGTTGATGATGATGACTTAGTGAGCTGTGGTGTATTTCATGCACTGCTCATGTCTGTCTGAACATTGATCTGGTGTTTGATTTATGAAATCCTAATTTTATGGAGGCAAAGTTCTTGTAAAGCTGTTTGTGTGTAGACACCATTTAGAATATTTAGTGTTGTTGAAGACAAATGTTTGATTTCAGAGAGCTGTGTAAGTATAGCACACTATTGATAGTGCATCAATACAGTCATACTGTGTGTGTGTGTGTGTGTGTGTGTGTGTGTGTGTGTGTGTGTGTGTGTGTGTGTGTGTGTGTGTGTGTGTGTGTGTGTGTGTGTGTGTGTGTGTGTGTGTGTGTGTGTGTGTGTGTGTGTGTGTGTGTGTGTGTGTGTGTGTGTGTGTGTGTGTGTGCATGTGTTTAATGTATACTGTCAGTAGGTTCCTCCTGTGTGTTATCGACTAACCTCCAGTGTGACTATTGATGCTTCTGGTCCTGTTTGTCCCACATACAGCTCACTCTACTGCATCACCTCTCATGCTGGTTTTCCATTTGCCTCTTCCTGTTTCCTCTGTGCTGTGTGCAGATCATGAAAGAAATCCAGGAGCACAAAATCAAAATCTACGAGTTCCCGGAGACAGATGATGAGGAGGAGATGAAGATGGTCAGGAAAATCAAGGTCTGTTCTGCTAAAGCAGCACTCCATGAAGCGCTAAATGAAATGGTCGTTGTGGGTTTTTGTGCTCTTTTGGTTGATGCTCATACTGTGTGTGTGTGCGTGCGTGCGTACGCACACACACACACTCTAGGACACAGCCTCAGCCCACAGTATATTTTTAGCCATTGTGCGTGAGCAATGCAACAGTTGTGTCCCCTCCCTCCTCTCTGCAGGATCGTTTACCCTTGGCTGTAGTCGGTAGCAACACCATTATCGAGGTCAATGGAAAGCGAGTGCGCGGGAGACAGTACCCCTGGGGTGTGGCTGAAGGTGAGAGGTCGAAGGTCAACTGATCCCAGCCTGTGAATTGATCGGCTAAGTGAAATCTCTTGCTCTCTGAGACGCACATGCGAACACACAATATTACCACAGTTATTGAATTGTTGAGCAGGCGTCACGTGGAGATGATTTGCAAAGCAGTAACACAATCCATGTGCTCCTGTTTTGCTGTCATTCCAATATTCAATGCACACGCACACACACACACACACACAGTGGAACTGTGTTATTGTGTAAGCACAGCGCACACTGTGATACTAGACAAGAGACCAAAACATTTTAGAGATAGCTCTTTATTTATTCTCTGTATCAAAGTGCATTGAATGCTGATGCTATTAGTGTGACATATGACATAAAATACACATCTCACATGAAGCTTACATATGAATGAAGAACAAATAAACACAAAGAAAGTATGAAGCATGCACCAAACAAACTGTGCACAAGTTCTACTAATTCTGAAATATGGCAATTACATTTTTCAAAATAAAGTTCATATCTAGGAGGAGAAAATGGGAGCTCACCAATTTTATATTTACTTTAAGAATGTATATAGAATTTCCAGAATAACAAGATAACATGAAACATAGGAGAGCCCCCATCGAGCAGGCGGGCAGCAGCTCACCATCAGCTCTGTGTTGGCAGATCGCTCGACTTTTAGCAGTGTGGGGTCAATTCGTTGTCCGCTTGCCACTCAGAACGAGGATTCAATGGATGCACTGAACACATTTGATAGGCCTCAAGGATACTGTCAGTGTTTCCGTGAGCAACACTGAATGTAAACAGAACTGTGTTTGAATCACAAGAAGATTATAAGATTACTCCACAAGGTACCTTTAATACACGTGTATCTAATCTGCTTAACTCCTAAATGACTGATGAAACGCCTCATTATAAACACAGTTCATGCACTCTTCAGTCATATTTGTGTGAACTGGCTTCTGTTTCTTCCTCTGCCAGTTGAACGACTTCTCACGAACGAAATAAACCTCAATGAAGAAAACACAAGCAAGCAAAACTGATCATACAAAACAAAAAACAGTGTTGAGCACAGGATATGAGAGTCCTGTTTGACCTGACAGGAAGTTGCTGTCAAAGTGTGGCGAGATGTATGAAACATGACAGCAGATTAAAGCGATGAGGACAAAGCCGCAGTGTGAATGTGACTGAGCTCAGAGGTTTTTGCTGTAGCTAATGAATTGGAGACAGTGAGGGGAACATTCCACCTCTCAGAGAAAAACAACAGCCAAAGGACTGAGGACTGTACAGCCTGGTGGATGACTTGGAGGAGTGCTACTATGAAAGTCGTTTGCCACCGGTGGTTGCCATCCATGGGGAGTGAGTTTTGGAATACCGCAAATGTTTTTGGCTCCATGTCAGCATAAATATGGAGAGAGGGCGGGAAAGAGAGAGGGCAAGGTCCCTGAGAAGCTATGCGAGCCTCTCTGCCACAGCAGTCCAGAGAAACCTCAGGGGACTGTGGTGAGCTTTACTGCAGGAGGGAGGCATGATGCCATCTGCTGGTGGCTTCTGGTACGACAGCCGTCCACATCAGTGCTGCTGCTGGGCGCCTGCAGGGATCTGAAATGCATGATGGAGTCGAGACAAATTAGCTGTGGAGCCACCAAAACCAACAAAAGACCAGAAGTGATCAATGAGACCAAATGCATCAATAAATAATCCAGTTAGTCAAATAAAAGAAACTGTTAAGGAGAATTGGAAACATTGTGAGGATATTAAGTAATGTCGCCTGGGTAAAATAGGGAATAGATAAATGATTCAGTGTGTGCTGAAACAAACAAACAAAAAAACAGCTAGTGAAAGATAAAAAGAGAAGACAAACAGTTTGAAGTCATTATAGTTTAAATGAAATGAATTCTGTGGTCTTTACAGCTCAGGTTCTGTTTTTTGAGCTCTGGTCATTGGTTCTTTTGGTTTTGATAACACTGTACTGAACTGCTGAGACCTCAGAATCTTGCAGTGTCACTAAAAAGAAGTTCAGTGGGGCATGAAATAGAGCAGTAAAAGGATCAGACAGGCTGGAGAAAAATTTCAGAGTGAGTCAGCTTTGTGGATGTGACTGTCTGTGTGTGTTGCCCCATCAGACCTATTTTTAGTAATAGAGCCATATTCCAAGAACAATCACTTAATGTCATAATTATTATAACTGATTAAACCGGTGCGTAGAGCTGTGAAAATACAAACGCAGTTGTTATAAGAAGAGTTTTAGTATGTCGCTATATTGTCAGTTATGCTCATTGTATTTAAACTGCTCTGTTTGTCTCTTGTTACAGTGGAAAATGGAGAGCACTGTGATTTCACAATCCTCCGTAACATGCTCATCAGGTGAGCAAAAGCACTTCGTCTCTTCTTCATCAGTGCCTGATGCCTGGCATGACCATGTGGAGAATGAATCCCTGTTATCTGTAGTGCTTTCCCATTGACTCCACTAAAGTTGAAAATAGAAAAAGCTACATCAGATTTATGAATCTATGTCTGCTATCATGTCTATCTATGAGCCAGCACCTCACAAAGATAAGTGTGTGTTTCTTGCTCATTCATACATCCGCTGAGAGTAAAAGTGCTGTTTCACTTGACTCTTTTCCAGGACACACATGCAGGACCTGAAGGATGTGACAAACAATGTTCACTATGAAAACTACCGGAGCAGGAAACTTGCTGCGGTCACCTACAATGGTGTGGACAACAACAAGAACAAGGGACAGCTAACCAAGTAAGTTCACCTGCACGGTATGCACACAACAGTGGTGTTCATGCTGCTGAAATGAACTTTAAACAGTTTGAACAGATGGGACAATGTTGCTGATTTGGCTGCTGGCTCCATCAGGACCCTCCAGCAGCTCTTTCACTGTGTCACCATGGAGGAAACTACAACAGTTCAGAGGTCAAAGTCTGTGGCGATTGACCTACACATTAAAGTTGGGAAGCTGTCTTTTAGGCAGTCCAACCCATTCCTGGCCCAAACAAGCCAAACTAACCCCCCAACTAACTGACCACCAGTATCATTGGTGTCTACTCCGACCATACTAACTGAGGCACCATCTGACTTCTAATCCACCGGCTGCAGCTGTCAGTAATCACCAGCACTCTCACAAACTAATGCATGATTCATGGAAGCATGCTAAGTGTCTGCATTTGTTTGTTTTTAGACCTGAGACGGCTGACGGCATGTAAGTGTTACTTCACTTCTTTAAAACCTCTCCAAACAATTCATTTTCTCTCCTGTCTCTGACCTTTTCCAGTTTCCCTGCCTCATAGGATTTATTTTTTCCACCTGCACCCCCTGTGTGTACTTGAATCATTAAAGAATTATGTTACATTTAGTGATCCTGTTTGGCCACATCTTACATCATATCCTAGAGACTGCTAGTACCATCAAAAATATCATAATTTATCAGCTGGCTTGGCTGCTTGCTTTGCAGTTTCGTTACACATGTCTTAAACACCTTTAAGCACTTCCAGAGCTGCTCCTGTGCAACTAACAGCTAAACACTGCAACCCAGAGTCGACGCTGTCACTCTGTGTAAAACGTGAATAAAACAGAATGTGATCATTTCCTAATCCTTTTTGGCATATAGTCAATTGAAAACAGTGCAAATACAATATATCTAATGTTTTACTCACCAACTTCACCAATTTTAGTAAATATCTGCTTATTTTGAATTTGATGCAGCAACACCTTTCAAACAAGTTTGGACAGGAGCAACTAAAGACTGGGAGAGTTGTTTCTTTTTCCTAACATTCCACAGGTAAACAGGTTCATTGGTAGCAGGTGATAGGATCATGATTGGTGTTAAAGGGGCAGCTTTCACTTGGCCAAAAGAACGTCAGCTAACATGCTGCAAAATAGCAGCAAAGCGTCCATTGCTTGCAGTTATACTGTAACTAAACATAATACACCAATACAATCAATTCAGCTGATTAAAATTAAATTCACTTTTTAACTAACCACAACAAAAATGTCATATGATAATTTTTTTTTTTTTTCCCGAAAGGCTGCTTAAGTCCTGCCACTACAGTAGATAAAAGATCATGGTAAACGGTCTGATAAGGTTCATTTGTGTTTGGGAAGCTGTACGCTGAGCTGCCAGTCGCCCTCACCTCTACACAGCTGATGAGCTAATTAAGCCAGCTAACTTGCCAAAAGGCTAAGTTAGTTTGCTTTTATTAGTCCTCACTTACATTTCTCATTAGCATATCAGGAAAGGTTATATTCACATAAAAGATGAGCTGCAGAGCTCCAACATGGCTCAGTAAAGTTTGTTTTTCAGCTGGACAGCTTGTCTAGCTTGTTAGGACATCATTTTACAGGTCAGGGTTGGTATCACAATCAGGGTTTCTTCTCTTTAACTGTTCTCCTGACAAGCCGCTGTCACCTCCCAGCGACAACCCTCACTGGAAGCCGTCGATTACAGAAGGCTTCCAGGGACGGCAAGCAAGCCCGGCCTGTCCTCCTTCCCTCATCCTGCCTCCTCTCCTTTTCATCACAAAGACCTGGGGGGAGGGTCGGGGGGGTTGGAAGCACATGTCTGCTCGAGTAATGTCCAACTTGGGGTGTCACGGATGTGTGACTATCCACATACCCTCCACAGTGTGTTGTCTGTATGAACACTGCCTTGTGTTTCCAGGAGTCCTCTGGCCCAGATGGAGGAGGAGCGACGGGAGCACGTGTCCAAGATGAAGAAGATGGAGCAAGAAATGGAACAAGTGTTTGAGATGAAGGTCAAAGAGAAGCTCCAGAAGCTCAGAGACTCTGAGACAGAGGTGAGCTAATGAGGGGCTCTTTGTTGTTTCTTAGTCTGTGTTCCATTGTGAATGCTTGGTTAACCCGGTACTGTACCCTGCTGTCCCTGCAGCTCCAGAGGCGTCACGAGCAAATGAAAAAGAACCTGGAGGCCCAGCACAAAGAACTGGAAGAGAAGCGTCGCCAACATGAGGAGGAGAAGGCCAACTGGGAGGCCCAGCAGAGGATTCTGGAACAACAGAAACTAGATGCCTCCAGGTAAACACACCATCACACAATGGTCAATTATGGGTCTCAGAGTTGAAGAGAAGGAAATACAGACTGTAGACTTGCAGCTTAAATCTTAGCATTGCTTACTGACAACTGTGGAGGAAAACTTGACTATAGACTGTGTATCAGCAACTAGAAAATGTGATGTGTGAACATTGTGAACATTAAAAACTGACAATTCTGATTGAATTCCCTCAGTACAATAGGGAGTAATAAGACAAAGATCCAACATAAATAATAAAAACAGAAGCCCCTTCAGTATTCCACAGTGCTACTTCTTTGATTTCCTCTCTTTCATGACTTGGGAATGGATTTCTTGGCAGAGGGGTGATATAACACTGGTTGTAGTGCCTTCGCTAACCATCACACACAAGTTCTCAGTGGATTGTCTTTCTTCACAGCTCTTACACTGTGGTCATTTTATGGTGTGGGCAAGTCAAAAGCACAACACATCAGTGTGTGGACAGTTTCATGGCCTGGACATGATGTCCACTGCTGCTCCTGAGGGGACTTTTTTCTTTTCATTACAATATTTCTAACTGTTCTAGTACTTTTATAATATTTCATTGTTTTAAATTGTACCTTTTCATGAACACTACTCAGAATATAAAGAAAATAATAATGATAATATGTTATTATTATAATTATAATAATAATAAGCTTTATGTACCTCTAATACAAGCTCAAAGTAGAAATTACACACATCGAGCTTCACATAAAAGAGACACAGAATGAACATAAAAGCAGGGATAAAAAAATGAATGTACAGTAAGATGGAGAATAAAACACACTTGGTGATAATAAAGTAGAAATTTGATTAAAAAAATAAGGGTGAACATAGAATAGAGAGAATGCATAAAATCAGACAGAAAACAAAACCCACTGAATTATAACAATAAAGATGAAGTTAAAATAGAATACATGAAATTTGAAAAGAGGTGCAGCAGTGCGAGACAAAGAATAAACAAAAGATTCAGGCCTGTATCAGGCAAGTTGTAGCTAATTAAAGGCTAAATTGAAGAGGTCTTTCTTTCTCTTCATGACGTCTTTGGCTGTAGTTAAGATTTCTTCCTAGGCTTTGACTGGTCTGCTCCCATAATAGGAAACACTCTTCAGGACTGATAGAGGCATATTAGAGTTCTGATCATCCTCTGGATCCTTTTTTACAGAGGGCTGATTAAGAGATTCTTTCAGAGGCAACACCTTTGTGTAATCTTTATTTAAAGGGTAGCTTGGCTGAGTATTCATGCTCTTTTATGGCAACAGAAAGCAGCGTGTTGATGCACAGTAACTAGTACAGTGTATAAATATGATGGTATGATTTCACATAGTGGTTTCTTGTCTGAATAAGTGCCCAAACCGCTTTTACATAAAAGTTACCATGGCAGTCTGAAGATAGCAACATTTCCATATCACCTTCAAATGTGTCAGGTGTCAGGTTAAACACATGGAGAGATGCTCGTCATGTTCTGCCCTCTAAGATCACTTAAACGTGTTTCTATCTCATTTTTTATCTCTCATGCAAATTGAAAGAGACAATTTTAAGTTGTCATGGAGACCATTTTTTGACTCTGTCCTCTTGTGTTTACAGGACCTTGGAAAAGAACAAAAAGAAGAAGATATTTTAATAACTCTGGATGACTTTCCTGATCTTACAGTGTATTATTTTTTGCCAGCCTGCCAGCCTTGATTGTCAGGACATCTGTCAGTCACCTTCATCCGCTGTTTGACCATATTACTGTGTAATAATCAAGTGAAAGCCAGGGGGCAGTATTGTCTGGAATCTGAATTTAACCGCCTGCTCTCTGCTCGTCCTCATGTTCCTCCTGTTAACATCTCTGTGTGGATTCAGTGTACTGTCCTGTTTTGAGTCAGCGCTCAGAAAAACATGTATATTCACAAAGAAAACGTGATGTTCCTTCAGGACAAACTGGAGGGCAGCGTTCAGAGTTCAGACATTCTTTCCTCTTTTCTTCTTCTACTTTGGGAATGTTGGATGCTGCAGTGCTCTGTGCTCATCCTTTTAATGCCAAAAAACAAACAAAGGGGTCAGCCTTTCACTTCCTGCACACTGGCAGACGGCGTCAGGCTGAAGCTCACCTCAGGCACTGTTTTTTGTTTTTTTGTTGTTGTTGTTTTTTTATGTATATGCATCTTTCGGTTGACTTATTTAGGTATCACATTTAATTTCCTCCCAAAATGTTATGCTCTTCCATCTCCTGTAATGTAAATTGTATAACAACGAACTGCAGTGTTTAACTTCAGTCATGTGTAACATTTTCTTACTTTTTGTTCAGTTTTGGTTTTTTGTATTGGCACTGGCATACGAATTGTGTTCATTTAGTGTATCATAGCCAGTGTTTTCTAGCCCTGCTCTTGGAAACCAAACATGTATTCCTGACTTCACTCATGCTGAGTGTAACAATGTAAAGAAACTGCTCTTGAAGTGCTTTTAGGTGAGTCTATTTTAACTTCTTGTGCAGATTCTATATAAAAATGTTTTCCAACAGAATCAAACCTTTCTGAGGGCAGGATGTAGAATGCTTGTGTTGGATGTTGGTTGCTGGAGCTGAGATGCTTCAGTCAGTTAAACAGCAGCCAACCCAATAACTGTGCCAAGCTGGCTTTCTTTACATCACATTTAGCACTGTTGGTGTACTGCATCTGTATTTTGTAATGTCTTGTTTTTATTGTACAAAATCACACAATAAAATTGTGATGGGGAAAGACACAGATGATCTTGTCTAGATGTTTGAAAAACAAATACTATGTGATGAAGCATGGGGATACCTGAACGTTGCACCTGTATGTTACTGGTGAACTTGGGCATCAATCTGCTGCATTCACCGCTTTTCTGGTTTCAGGCTTTCCACCACCAAATTGTTGCCATAAAGTTTGAAGTAAACTATATTACTGTGTGCTGTAGCATGAAGGTTTACCTTTATTGGAGTTAAGGGTCCAAAAAATATCTTTGACCCAGCTGTGCATTATCAAATGCTAGTGTACACTAATCCACAGCAATGCAAAGCACAAAGGACTTGGCAGAGTTGCTTACAGCTGGAAAAGAATTGATGGTTGTGAAATATTCTCACAAACATCTAAAAAACAAACAAAAAATTTTGGAAAAAACATGTTGCAGTTAGTATAAAACAGTAAAGTATGTTGGTTTCTTGTTTAGTAAGTGAAAAAATGGTATATAAGGATACGTGTCTAGCACATTAAGCATGAGAAAGTCAGCCCCAGACCAAAGGTATTAGATTAGGATGTCCACATATTTGTCATGTCATGTAAGAAGGCAGCAGTTAGTCTTAGAAGTACTAAGATTTCTTGAAGTGTTCAAGAAACAGGATGTGCAACAGGGAGACAATTATAAATGTGATCATTTGGAATTTCAAAGTTCAACTTTGACAACATTTCAGTGAAGAATTCTCAAGTTTGAATTGATCCTTAATGATGTTTACTTCCAATAGGTGGCAGCAAAAGACTATACTGAAGTGCCTCTTGCTGACAGGTTCAGAGACTTCGCATGCTTTTGATCAGCCTTATCGGTGTCTCTCTGGACTTTCACCATGACCCAGCTGTTTTTGTCTTGATGTATTTAAAGCCCTAATTGTGCTTAGTAAAGGATTCACTGCTAGATTGTGTTGTCATAGCCTTTCACCCACTGAAAAGATTTTTCTCTCTTACCTCCTGTGTTCTGCCTTGACCAGTTAGATTAGAGACTATCAGGAATACAGTGCACCTCAGTCTGACAGCCATTTTGGTCACAGCTGCCTGATTTTTAGTTTGAAGTAAGCTTGTTTTTTGTTTTTTATGCTTTCAGCATTAATGTTGGTGGGTTGTTTGTGGAATTCTAGGACCACTGTGGGCTTTTGAGGGGTTGCCAGCAGTTGTTGATGGTTTTCCAGGTTTCCTTGGGGGCCTACTAGAGGATTCCTGAGATACAGGAGGACATCCTTTTGAGGCACATGTGGTTTACAGGGGGTTCCTGAAGGAGCTCCTTGGGTTATTATGGGAGTTTCAGGGGCTCTTTGGGAGACTCTAGATGTCCTTGATGCATTGTTCAAATTTGTGATGAGGCCCAGGGAATTTTGAGGAGATTTCTGGAATCACTGATGACATTCCAGGGGTTCTTAGTCTAAGGGGTTGGGAGGGTTCTTTTGAGGATGTCAGGACAACTTAAGTATGTTTTGGGGGCTCATGAGAGGATTCCAGATGCACGTGGTTCTTGGGGTAGTTCCTGGGTTCCCTGTAAGGGTCACATGAGTAATAGAGCATTCTTGAAGGAGCTCTTGGAGTAATTATTATTCTTGTAATTCTTCAGGTCTTGTTAGCATTACAGGGGTAACAGAGGATTCTTGATGGCCATTGAACTCTTAAGCTCTCTTTTTAGATTCTTAGGGGGTGAATTCTTCGGGAGTTGTGTAGTCATTGAAAAGATTCTATTCAAAGTTTTGATGCAGATCTCTGGGTTCTTTTTGTGGCATCAGGCCTCCTTGGATTGATGACATGATTCCAGGTGCACTTAATAGAATTACAGGGGTTCTTGACAGGAATCTGTGTGAATCTTGAGGCATTCCAGGGATTCTTGAAGAGGTTTCAGAGGTCACTGAAGAGATTCCAAGGCTTATTAAGTGGGTTCTAATGTATCTTGAAAGGATTATAGAGGTTCTTTTTAGGAATCTAAAGGATGCCTAAGAGAATTGTGGGATTTTTGATCGGGATTCTTATGAGATTACCACATGGGTAATGTTGTCTTCTTGATGGAGCTTCTTGAGTTCTCAAAGGGGTTCTGGAGGTTCTTAAGGGGCCTCTTGATTTCTTGAAGGATCCCAGGGATTATAAGGATGTTTCAGGTATTACTGAGAAGAGTCCAGCAGACCTTAAGGAGTTTCTGGGGTTCTTAAGATCACTTTAAAAGATAACAGTGAATCATTTCCAAACATACATAAAATAATTTAACAATAAGAATTTTTCTAGACCATAGTATGTGTCATTTTCTTTTCTTTCTATCATGAATGATCCCATAGCTATTTGCAATTAGGCCTTCCTTACAGATGCGCATAAACCTCCAAGTGTCAAACTTTCTTCCTCTTCACATAAAGTTGTTGTTGTTGTTCAACTGCTTTAATATGTGGCAACCATTTTATAAAAGCACTAACTTTTACAGTTTCCAGACACATGCTCATATTATATATTAGATTGCAGAAGTTAGCCGTCTTTTGATAGCCAACTGAAAGGACTAAATTAAAAAAATGCATAATATTCTAAATTTCACCTCACAAAAATGTGATTAATATTGCTCATCATCAGTATCTGTCAGTGTATTGTTCTTGTGGGGAAGGAAAGGTTTAACTGCATCTAGGCTGTTCATGGACACTCCCTGCTTAAACCTGTGAAATGGACAAGGAGTGTCTCATGAATTATATTGCTATTAAATAGATTGGGTCTAGATTTACTTCCTGTCCACTGTTGACTTAAGCCAGCACTGCAAGAAAACATGAGTGTAAGCCCATTGAGTGAGACTTTCCCACAGACAGCCAACATATCTATCCATTCCACAATAAATTAGTCAACCTGTATTATGTCCATAATAGATATGGTCAAAAGGTTTTCAGTAAAAAAAAAAAAAATGTATTAGCCCCAATTATTGACGTAACCTTAAACTGGTCTTTTCCTCTGGCTTATTCAAACAAAACCTGGACACTTTGGACTCCCAGTCATTATGTAGAGTACAAAACACACATCCTGCTGTTGTCCAGCATCACGCCACAACCTTCCCAGTCTGACAACTAGCCAGCTTCGACCTCTCCCCTTGCTGATTGGCTGGCTGTGCCTTTGGGTCACCCAGGGGAAAACACCCTCAGCCAGTTACAGAGGTCTACACTGAAATCCCATGTGTCAGCCCATGACAAGACAAGAACTGGTCAGAAATCTAATTATGCCTATGGCCCCCCTAGAAAGACTGGGACCAGACATGACTGCATTACAATAATGTCAATGGAAGGTGAATAACTCACCATACTTCCCTGTAGTTTAAATGCTGTTATGACAATGACATTGACCCGGTTCACTGAGCATCGCAGTGTTTCTGGGTTAGCTTCAGCCCTGGGCAAAATCACAAGACTGTAGCAAATATGTCACTGAGGCTGTGAACATGCTGTCTGAATCTGTTTTCATATACTTCAGACAAAGCATGCTATTTATTGTGTATATATTTATGGGGAGCATGTGGGGCCTTGTCAGGACATTTTCACCAAAGATCATGGTGGTGCTGGAGGAAACATCAGAGGATCACGACACCATTGGAATTCATCCTCTGGAATCATCACTGTTCATCCAAAATTTCATGGCAATTCATTCAATATCTGAAATATTTTGGTCTGGACCAAAGTGGTGAACCGACTGACAGACAAATATTACCGTACCTCGATCCATGTACAAGCGTGGCCTCTGTAAAAGTGTGAAGACTGAAGAGGATATGGAGATAAAACAAGGACATGTCAACAGGGACACGTATTTATTATGAAATACAAATCGACTGACCGGTCAATGCGCAACATCTGATCTCTGGCCTCGCTCCATAGACTAACATGAGGCTTCAGTTACCAGGTCAATAGTCAAGAACTGAGACTGCGAAGAACCCCTGGATTAGTACTCTTAGATAACAGACTTGGGAAGATATCATCAGAGAACATGAATCCTATGCCACTGTCTTGTTTTTCAAAGTCATATCACTGTGAAATCTAAATCCTCATAAAAATCCTCATAACTGATTTGGATCAGACTCCAGAATCATTCCTGCCTTCCATTTGCCTTTTTTAGGGATGTTGATGCCTTCAGGTTGGAATCCTTTCTTGTATTATCTTATTGGATCGTAATGGTGCTTGGGATCTTCCGTTTTATCCATGTTGCATAAGAGCTGAGGTCAAGAAGAGGTGACCCTGTCCAGTATTTATGCCATGGGGCAACCTGGCTGTAAATAGAGCTGTGATGTGAACAGTGGCTTATCCTTTCACTACCAGAGGATCCTGGCATACAGCTGACTGTCTGCACCACACTGTCTGTCAGGGCCAGAGATCCATGTCAGTGGTTACTCAATGAATATTAAACACTTTTGACAGAGCAAACAGAGCACCATGTGAGAGAATTTGCATTTTTCAACCATAACTGTCTGTGGAGAACACAGTGCTAACCATGATACCTATGATCAAAATAATAATCCTACATACTCTTGTGGTGGAAAAGATATATAATTATACAGCTGTCAGATTAAGTCTGGTTTAGACTCCCTGAAACCCTCTCAAGAACCCACATGAGTGTATCAAGAATCGCTGGAACCTTACCAAGGGCCCGAGAACCCTAAGGATAACCTGGAACCTTTTAAGACCCCGGTGCAGAACCATTTAAAGAAAGAAAGAAAGAAAGAAAGAAAGAAAGAAAGAAAGAAAGAAAGAAAGAAAGAAAGAAAGAAAGAAAGAAAGAAAGAAAGAAAGAAAGAAAAACATCCTTTATTCATTACACACTACACAACATGCACACACGCCATGCTAGGTAAGACCAGGAGAAGGATCCCAGAAAACACCTCAAAGATCTTTAGCAACTTCTACAATCTTGGAATCTTTCTAAGAACTTGTGGAATCAACCCATGACTCCCCCGAGAATCCTTAGAGCACCCTTTATTATGGAACCCCCCAAAACACTATCAAGTAGTGTTTGTGTTCATTCAAGAATTCCCCCATCAGAAACCCTTGTGACCCCAAACAAGAATTTCTAGAACTCCTTTTAAATCACCTCCTAAAAGCCCTCTCGCATCGCTGGAGACCCTCAACAATCCGTGGAGCAACCCAAGACCATACAGAGATTCATATAACATTGCACAGAGCTCCATCAAGAATCCCCCCATTACTGTGTTACTGTGATCTCACAGGATCCATAGAACCCCTTAAAGAACTTTGGGGAAAAAAAACATGGAGCTCTTTCAATCTTCTTGTGGCCCCATAGTACCCCTTAAAATTCACTAAACAACCACTGGAACCACATCAAGAACTCCTAGTGGTCTCTGTATCCCTCTTTGAAAATTCCTGGTGTGGCATATTATATATGCAGTGTATTATAACTATTAATACTTATGCTATAATGCTCTCTTTGCACTGACATCAATGATGATGCCGATATTTATTAGTCCTGGAGTGGGTGTCCATATAAATGACCTCTGAGACTGTGCTTCTTATTTCCATTTGGAAAGAACACATTTAATGAATGAGGAGCTTTTCAACACCATTACAGAAGAGAGAAAGTGTAAGATCAATGGATAATCACGGGCTTTGTCATAAAGAATGAAACCAAAGCATGTGTCTTATCTGAAATTATAATGCTATGATAATTCAATGAGGTAGGATCAGAGCAGAAGGAGCCACAGTGATAATTACATCCTTCCATTGATGGAGGCCACAGGCAAACACTGCATGCTTTGACCACTTTTTACATACTAGTCCTACATTTCACAGCTTTGTTCAGTTCAGAAATTCATTTTAAAATATCTGTATTTATATAAAGCATCTTTGTTAGTTCCTTGAACCCCCAGAAGCTCTTAGTTACAGATATATTGGTGGAAATTCCCTTCTTCCTAACCTCTGCAAAAACCACGCTTTTAATTTACAGAATGGGTGAGTGGAGAAACTGCATGTCACTGTCTGCTATTCCGACTCCATTTAAAACTGAAAACTTAATATAGATTAGAGTGCAGTCCACAACACCTTAAGTTTTAGTGTGAAAGGTCAAATACTGATAAGCAAACTGGACATGAATGAAATTAAATTTCATAGCCTTGTTATCCTGGTTTATGCTTGTTGTTACATCAGAACATCAGTCATCAACCATGAGCGATTAATTGCTAACCAAAAGTAAAACAAAAACTACATTTGGATTACACATGAGCAGCTCCTCATTTGGTTGTTATTTTTAGAGCCACGCCTCCAGTCATAAAGGAGGAAGCAGCGCGCGTGACAAGAGAGGAGAGTGTTTGGTTTCAAAATAAAAGACACTTCTTGTTTTTAAACAAGATAAGTAAAATCTACATTTTATGGCGATATTATACGTACATGAAGACTATATTCGTCTATCACCGGGTCCCAAATGGTACACCGGAAGTAAATAAATATATCCATTGTAATCATGTGGGTTATATGTCAAAAATGTATGAATTAATTTAAATTAAAAAAAAAACAAAAAACAGATGCATTTTAAGTTCAATTAAGAAATACTACTGTTTTCCCATTTATTGTATATAAAAATAGAAACACAAATCTAACATTAAAAATATATGTGGAATATGTGGAATTCAATACATTTTAAAATGAACACATGAAAATAAATAACAGTTGACATTACTCAGTTTATCTTACTGGCATTCTTCGTCCTTTAACTCATTCTACTTTTATTTTGAAGCCTAATTCTCAATCTTCCGGTGCCTGTCTGAACCTGTGTAACTTGACGCGCGCTGGGAGCATTGGTTTGTATTGGTGTGAGCGCTGGCGTGTCCCCGTCAGTAGAGTGTGTGTGGAGGCCGACCTGTGGCCAGTCACGGCAAAGTTGACAGTGAAGCCTGTTTATCCAGCTCTTACCTGCCACAGACGAGCCACAGACAGGCTGCAGCTGCACGGACAGCCGGTGTGCGGGACACACGCAGCATGTAGCCCGCACTGAGGACGACCGCTGTGTGGTGCGTATGTCTAATGTCATGTTAAACGAAGCAGCGTGTGATGAAAGGGAGATATTTGTGTGTTCGGACGTGTAAATGTGTGTGACTGTCACTCTCTGTGGTGGTTGGTGTTTCAGCCTGTTCTCTCTGCCGTGGCCCACCGTCTGCTGCCGCCCGCTGCACTGATCCGAGCCCCGGTCACCGGCTGGAGTCATGGGTGGGAGTCTGGGCTGCCACCGCTCCATCCCCAAGGACCCCACGGACTTCAGCTGTGGCAAGCGCAAATTCAGCGCTGCGTGTAACTTCGGCCACATTCTGGTGAACCAGGAGCGGCTGAACATCAACACAGCCACCGAGGAAGAACTCATGACTCTACCGGGAGTCAACCGCACTGTTGCGCAGAATATCGTGGAGTACCGGGACTGTATCGGGGGGTTTAAAAAGGTGGAGGATCTGGCTCTGGTGAGCGGGATCGGGGCCACCAAACTGGAGGTGATCAAACTGGAAATATGCGTCTCCAGCAGGACCAGTTCGTCCCAGCACTCCCCGTCCTCCCTGCGCAAAGATCTGGATCACCAGTCGTGCACCGGGATGAACATTAACACCGCCACCCCGGCGCAGCTCATGAGCATCCGAGGCATCACGGAGAAAATAGCCAAAAACATCGTTGCGTACCGGGCGGAGCACGGCCCGTTCAAAAGCATCGAAGACCTGGTGAGGGTCAACCACATCAACAGCTCCCTGCTGGACAAAATCCGCTTCCAGGTGTTCGTGGAGCGCTCCAGGGCGCCGTCCACCAACACCAATGGAGGGTTGACCTGCACCACCAAGTCCCACCCCAGCCCGACTTCATTCAGTCTCATGAGCGACGACCTGGACCTCCCGCCCGGTGGACCGACCCAGATCATCTCCGTGCGGCCCAACATGGAGCCCCCGCCGGGCCTGCGGGACGGGAAGCCCGTGGTGCGCCTGGCCACCTGGAGCCTGCAGGGCTGCTCCTGCGATAAGGCCAACAACCCGGGGGTCAAAGAGGTGGTGTGCATGACCCTGCTGGAGAATGAGTGAGTAAAAGCCATTCATTAATATGAGGAAATCATTTCAATTCTCTTTTACTGATATGTCATGGATGACCAAAGTATTTAATAAAACAGCTCAGTAAGTGTGAAAACAATGAGACAGCAGTACGCCTGTACGTCCTTTTAATCCAGTGCTGGTGATGTATTGGAGACACTTCTGGTTTACACCTTAGGAATTTACAGTCTACTAAAAACACTGTGCACACACATTAAAAACATAGTATTCATTGTCAGTATTGCCCACAGAACTGATTCTATTTCTAAAATGTGCTGATTGTAGACCAACAGTACAGATGTTTGGAGTTTGTGCTGATTCAATTCCATACAGATTCAGAAAATTGATCTAAAATATAAGCTTACATGGCAAACTGGTCAAATTTGATGTTGCGGCCCATCAGCTAACACTTCATGTTGTGCTTGCCATCTTTCATATGGTTCCTTAAGGGCCATTCTTGGTCCATTCCTGGCACAGATGCCAGTGTAAACAGTGTGACAGTGTAGGCAGTGCCATCTAGAAGCCATATGGGAACCAGTTCAGTCTGCTGATGCACGTGGAAAATAAGTGTAATACATACTAAAGCAATCCTTATTTGTGTTGTCAACTGATAGCATAGTGACTTCCAACTACTAGTTGTTCACGTTTTAAGACTCTTCATAAACTGGCAAAAATCTGATTTTTTTTTCAGTTAGCACAGAGAACATTCACACTTTCAGCAGTGAATGTGAAAACAGTCTTCTAGTGTCAGACTTAGCACTGACATCATTCAGCACAGTGAAGCACCAACATTAAACTGCAGGAGCAAGGAGAAATCTAAATGTTTGACCAAGGGTGACTTTAATTGATTAATCAATTAAAGTACAACATTACCTAAAGGTCCAAGATTATTAGTTAATCTTGTGGGCCCTGTGTTGCAGAGGGCCCCTGTGTCTAAATCCTTTTAAGACCTTTTTTAGTTGATATTCTGCTCACATGGTGCCAATTCCTACATAAAGGTGTATATCATTAAATACAAAGTAACTAATGCTGAGAAAACCTGTCAGCAGTTTTACTTCAGCTGATATGAGTACTTGTTGGTTTGTGTGTACCGTACTTTATGAGAACTTTGACATGACAGAGTATGTACACACAGCACTAACTGTCGGAGGGCAGTGGCTTTTCGCTGTTCTAAATCGACTTTGCAGCAAGAATTTTTAAAACAAATAAAAAAAACTGTGTTAAAAAAATACAAGTTCAAATGAAGTTACTGGAAGAAAGAAAAGAAAATAACTTTTTAAAATATCCAACAACAAAAAAAATCAGTGAAATCGTTTTTAGAAAAAGTAAAAATAACCAAAACCCTAATGGAAACCACGTTACTCATCTTTTTCATTTTAATGTCAAAAAATGAACAGGAAAATCCAAAGAGACTTGAAATTCTCGTTAGGGGACCAGACCCTCTGGTTGTAACTGGGGCTCAAAGCGTTCAGACTGGCTGTGGGTTCAGTGAACTGATCCTTTTTAAAATCCAGTAAGCTACACCCTAAACATGGCACAAGTGTCTCCTACATATATTTTACTCAGACCTAACTGGTCCATGCACGGCTGTTTGAGAAGTAGTATTTCCAATCAGACCTGGTCATGAAACCATCATCATGACAATAAATAGTGTATAAAGCCAGTATAATTTAATCTAACACGCACAAAAAGCAAGAAAAGGTGACGTTAATGTAGTAGAACAGAGTGAAATTTCCATTATAAGCTCACAAGGCAACTGTCCACAGATATGAAACCAGCAGGTTTCTGGGCCAAACCTGATTTGAAGTAACAGGGACAAGCTTTGAGTCTGATGCAGCATTTCCGATTCTTTGATCTACCGCATTGTTTTTGACACTTGTAATGAAATGGATGAAGAGCAGTGAGAGCACCGACCCTGCTCCTTTGCCCCGAGTGCAATATTTGCACAGATAACAGAAAAATAGGCCTCTGTGAATCCAGGTTAATCTGCCCAGATAAACTCAGAGAACAGAGTTTCAGTGTCCGGCTTCACTGTCAATAAATAACGAGATTACTTCAAATGGATTTGACATGTGTTTGCTTGACAACAAGCTGCTCAGCTCACCTTGCCTAAAAGCTCTATTAGCTCAGGCTCGAGATAGCTCAGTATGACATAACATACAAGATGCTTACTTTGTTCTGCTCACATGACTGCTCACATGGCCGCCATGTCCTTTCGTGAATCTTTGTTCAGAACACACACTTCTTGAGCAAGGTGTAACCAGACTCTCTGAGTGTCTGTTGGCACCAGGTTATACTTGCTGGGTTTGCCAGATGAGCCGCCTGAAGCTGTGCAGTGCCCTGCTTGCATGGTGAGCCCTGACCTGCTTGGAAGGCGAGGCGGGGGCCATGGGAGGGCATTCCTGCAGGAAGTGTTGAAATGCTGTTACATCTGAAGGTATCACCGCCGGTAAAATCTGTGATTTTAATGTTACTTTGCTGAAAGGAAAATATGCTTTACTGGATAAGACTGAAGGTCTTTGTCAAATCGTCTGCTGTCATCATCAGTTGATCATCAGTTCATATGTCAAAGACACTAAGTCGACCTTATTGTGACTTCAGTGTCTGTACCTGTGATTCTGCTTAGAGCCACATTCTCCAACATATCATCAGATCACCAACTGACATGAAGTTAGCTTGGTAGCTACAGCCAACACGTGATTATAACATCCTCCTTGTTCTTAATGGCTGAAGTTGAATGTTTCAGTGCTCTTCAGGTAATTTTGATATCCTTCTTTGGAGATATTACAAATCACTTCTGTCAGGCATCTGCACAAAAAAATACATCCAAACTATCTTTTTCATGCATGTTTGTGGGGCCTCCTGGTCACTGTGGAGCCCTGAGGTGCTGCTCTTGTTTGCCCTCATCAGGGGCTGCCCTGCAGATTCAACACATTGAATCGATGAGAGGAAGATGCCTGAGCGGCAGTTCAGCCTGTAAGACACTGATTTCACCCATTTAGGACACTCTCAGTATTTTTATCTTCTTTTTGTCTTGGAGTAAAAATACAGAATAATACTAGTTATTTTCTTTGATGCAGGCACAGAACATAGATGCATGTTGACGTGCAGCTTAGCAGGTGGTTGGAGTCTTGGTGGTGTGTTCACATGCAACTTTAACAGACTGTTTGAGGTAACAAGAGGTGATATGATGCAACCTAAAGGTCTTTGTGGTCTTTGAACAAACTGCTTGTGAGATTTCCTTATAGTCTCTTTTCTGACAGTTTGTGTAACTTCACCAACCAGATCATTCAACCATGTCCCAATGTGATTGGTCAGGTGCAGGGTCACATGAAACACGGCGGGCTGTGAACTTCCCTTTCGAGCTTTTTTATTCTCATACTAACTAAGTGTAACACCAAGAATGTTTCTGAGGAGAGAATTCAGTGTGCCTTTCATGTCTCTAGGAGAGCAGGCTTCCTTCATCCAGCTGTGGAGTGCACAACAAGCTGGCTTTTTATGCAGGACCGTTAAGGGTCCGGTATGCTTCAGTTGGTGAAAAGTCTGTTCCTCCTGCAAACGGTGTTGCACATGGGTTTGCTTGTGAAAGTGACAGAAGTGGTGTGTGATGAATAAAAAAGAAAGCTTGAGAGAGAAGTTCAAACCCTGACTACTTCCATACCTCCACACACCTGGGACTGAGTGAGGTGGACGTAACTGACATGTTATCTGTTTCTGAGAGGTACAAAAATCGCCGGATGCTGATAAACAATTCAACCAGCCCTTTCTTTAGCCCTGTTTACACCGGCATTAAAAGGTGTCTTAGGAGAGCCAATCACAAGTGGGACAATAGTAAAGGTGTGAATGTACCGAAGGCGCATCAAGGAGCAGATCACTCAGACCTCAGATTGTGTCCTGGGCCACGCTGAAGGACAACCTTCTCCACTGAGGTCCTTTGTGTAAGTGGAGGTACGTACTCATTTGCCCACCAGCGCCGTCGTATTAAAGTGCGAAACAAGAAGAGGCCGCAGCAACAGGCAAAATAGATTGTTGTGGACACACAAAAGACACTGTCTGATTTCTGTTTGGAAACCAGAAACTGTATGATTCATATCGCAACTACTTCTTCTTTTAATTTCCGGCAGACTAGGCACAGGAAGTGCATTGCTGCCTCCCATCTCTTAAAAACAACAATGCATGTTGTCTTGGCAAACAGAAATGATAACTGACGTATTTAGAGCCGTCCACCTCTGATTGGATCACCCAAACGCATGTTAATCCCAGGTGTAAACAGGGCCTTTGACGCATACTGAGGCCTTTATGCCTCTGGCCAGCTGCAGACGTGCTGATAGCGAAGGCACACAAAATGTTGAATTTACTGAAGAGTTTGGTGTGTGACATTTCCTTTATACATATAACATGATTGTAATCATCAGTATTTATTAAGCCACCCATAAAGTTTCACCACACCCAGTGCAGTCGGGCTGGAGCCTCACATGACAGATTCATTTGATCAAGGAGTGATTGTTCTGATTAGAGCTTTTGGTTATCTCTGACTCCATCTTAGATCTGCCTCCCTTCCATCTCCCACCAAACCCACCCACCCTCTAATAAATCTCCACCGCTTCCCTCACTCATGCCTCCGGCTTCCTGTGTTCCCAAGCTATGGGTAACAGCCTTAATGGTGATATTGGAGGGATCATTGTTATGGTGGAGGAGGCTGTGGAGGAGATACGATGTGTTTGCACAGTGCTTGGGTGCCGCTGTTTGAGCAATCACAAGATCCAGGCTGAGCTTACACACTTCCTGGCTTTCCTCCAGGCACAAGCAGAGAGCTACTAGAGTTCAATGAACTCCCACTTACCAAAGGTTACACAGCAAACTGCGCTCAGCCACCACAGCCTCCTGGGCCTGCTGATGTTAGTCATCAGCCAGCCATTAGTCAGCCTCACACACGGGACTGACAGGAAGCGAAAGAGCCGCCATTCGCTCTCAACAGCGGGGTTAATATGGATCAGGGTGTAGGTGTGAGCTGGCAAATGTGGTGGCAGTAGTGAAAAGCTGTGTTGCTGTCAGATCTGCTCCAGGGATCCTCTCTTTCCTCATGACAGTTTGCAGGAGAACGTTTCTGTTTCTGGAGCGTTCGCTCAGGTTTTTTAGTGCTTCGCCAGTCTGCTTCTTGTCTTGTGTCACACAGAAGAATTTGGCTCTCGCAATGTTGAAACATTTACATGGCACCTAATGTGTTTTGCAGCGCTATGCAACTTAGAAGCCGCATTAAGCAAGAGTTTTATGCAAGAAACAACACCCATCGTCATTGTCCAAATTGTAAAGCAGGACAGTAAGAGAGAGCATCCCCACAGTGTGACAGCTTCAATTCATCCAGTTTACAATTCTGCCGACCTGACACTTAAATGCACACAGGAAATGAATAATTAAAACAGAAAAATGAGGAAGTCTTGCTAAAATTAAGATCCTGACAAAGTCTGCTAGTGTCATTTACCAAAAACCTGGCAGCTAATACAATTAATTAGACAAAAATGGCTCCCACAAATTTTCCAACTTTAACACGTTCAGCTTCCTCTTCTTGCTATGTGATGTACTGTGAGAATAGCTGATTTTGCCTCATTGAAAAGTGAGTTAAGGAGAAGCAAGCTTGCATTTAGATCATGTAGGTGGAACGCTCAGTTTCTGGAGCTCAACCTTAAAGGCACAAGGTAACTCAAGGCTGTTTTTACGTTTTTCAGCACAATGTCAAGTCACAGGGGTTTGTTTTCAGCAGTTCTGTGTCTGTGGTCAACCCCTGACCTTGCTGACAGTGCTGATGATGGTAGGGGATGGCCAGCTGACATCACACACAGAGAGCAGAGTTCCTACCAAAAGCTAGCAGTAGTTCCTCAGAACAGCACAGAGTGAGAAGGCAAGAAACACGAGACACGAGAAATCTACATCCTCATAGAGTCAGCCAGTGCAGCCTCACAGCAGGCTGTGGGTTCGTTGGCTCTGCGTTAGGTTTTATTTGCTTAATGATAACTCAGTTGTGTATCTGACAGATTAGTAATCGTGTTTGCAGAGTACATGCTATCAAACCATGTATTTAAGCACAGATGAGGAAAGCCTTTAAAATGCTCTCCTGCCTGTCCTGTTTCATATCTGCACCATTTCTTCATTTAGCAGAGGTGGCTAACAGAGGATAGTCCAGCGTGCTGTGTTTACAAGGCAGCCAGAAAGCCAATAATATGATAATGAGTTGCTTGCTCTTTGAGTGACAGGCATACAGATGGCAGCTGCTGTCATCACTCTTGTCAATTATATTGCCTAATCAGATCTGCGTCTGCTCTTGGTTTAGAGGGAAAGGTGCACCTCCAGCACCAGTGTGCAGGTATGTAGCTAATTAGCTTGCCAGCCAGCTGTAGCACATTGAACAGCTGAAAAACATACCTGCTGGACCTCTCAGTGGATATTCTGAATGCTGTGGTCCTAATGGTTTGATACCACTGCGAACAAAATCCAGTCTGGCCTGTAAGTTAGTGACCAGCACAAATATGCTTTCTTTGTTTTCCATGTCCCACTACACACTGACAGGCCCACGTAGAGGATTGAGAGGAAAGAAGCACTTCCAGTGAATCCCCAAGAACTTTTGTTCTTCATTAAATGTCTTCATTAAAGACTACATTTGAAAGTCACGTTGACATTGTTTTTGACTGCATAAAGGTCTGAACAGCTCTTCAGTAGAAATGTCAGCATTAAACTAACAATGGTGGCATCCAGTGCAGGCCAGCTTCTCAGAAATGAAAAGCATTTGGCTCGTGAACACACCATAAAGCCATAGAGGATGGAAGAAAATCTAACATGCCAACAACACAATTTGGACATCATACATGCTGTCCAGTTCTGGTTCATTTGAACTGTTACATTTATAGTTTCAAAATCTAATGATTAATGAGCCATGATTTGATAATGCATAATAGATAAAGATTTTATTACATCTACAGTTTCTTTCAGCTGTTCAGAGGTTGTTAAATGCACTGCTGTACTGTATGCAGAACATCAGTGGAGAAACATAGAGGCAGGTTGGTTCCTGCTTGAAGATGAATGGCCTCTGTGATTTTATAGTTTTTTGAGCTTTGAAATGTCCACTCACCCCATAGGTCTTAACTGTCACCTTGAAGGAATAATTCAGCATTTTTGCAAACATGCTTAGATGCTGAGATGTGAGAAGAGAAGATAGACTCTAATCTCATGTCTGTTTTTTTTAGTATGGAGCTGGAAGTGGAAGGAAGCAGTTAATGCATTTCACAAAATATCTTTAAATGGCTGGTCTTCATTAACCACTGTCTCACATCTTAACAGGAATTGTTTCATAGCACAAAATCCATTTTCACCCACCGCAGTGCCTCTCCAAGGCTTTAGAACTGAACAAGACTGTGTACGTCTATGTTTGCATGTCTGAGGTTCCAAATCTGCCCGTTGACTGCAGCGTACTCAAGCCCAGTGCAGCTGTTGAGATGATTTACCCAACATCTGTGGTTTATACAACAGGCCTGGATTATGAGATAAGGCAGGCACAGAGTTTGGCAGCAGCGTCACACACTCTTTTAATCCCTTCGCAGACTGACAGAACTATCATAAACATGATGGCTATTCACATTTTCAGTGAAGTTAGAGCACAGTGCTTGAAGCTCACTGAGACAATCTGATTCGCTGAAGGCATCCAGTGAGGTTGAGACCAGTGTGGATGCTGAGGTCACGAGGACAGGGTGCAGGAAAGGAGGTCTGTGCTGAGCTGACGCAGGGTGTTGGGTGCTCATGTGGAAATTTCCATTGGCGCAGCATTTTATTGTGGGTGGACAGTGAGTTAGGGGCATTGCCCAGCAAGTCCTGCCAGCCAGGAGTCACTCGGGCCAATACAGTGCTCCCAGCACTGTTTCTTTTGCTAAGCGAAGCTGATTTGGGCTTGTTTGTGTCCTGCAGCAGTTAATCAAACTGACTTACTGTGGTCACTTGTAAGCTAAATGCAACTTCACTTTAATCAGTGAGATTGAAACAAAAGATGCATGAAACACCGGAGAGACTGGAGATTTATGGGTCAGTGTGAAATACAGAGATTGCCATGCTGAATACTTGATCTAAGGATGAGTTCATTAAATCCTTTCATTTCTGTATGTTCGTAGCTGTATATCTTTGTCACTGATTGATGTTAAATACAAAAGATTTTCACCTTACAACGACCAAAGCTATGGGTTGCACAGCCGATAGAAGAACCAAAACCAAAGTGACAATTTCCACGGAACAGCAGTGGTCTGAAATGAACCACCCAAAACACAAGTGCATGTATCACCACCGTCAGCACCCCATCAGGCTGTGTGCTCTTTATATGTGCTGAGGCGAACTGCAGCCTGGAGCCTTTTTCTCATTCAGGGCTAGAAAATTCCACAGAGGCGTTATTTATGTTCAAGGTCATCTGCGCTGCTGCTGCTCATCGCTTCTGATTATGCAACCTTGTGTCTGCCCTCAGATTTGCCTTAATCTGACAAATGCTGAAGCAGACACTCGGTTTTGTTCCATCACGTTCTGTTCATGTCTGCAAAGCAGAAGCTGATATGGAGCCTAGAAATTCACTGCATCAATGTCAGCCTCTGTTGTCACGGTGACACTGTAGAATAAGCCTTGATGTCACACTGTGTTTCTGCAACCTTTGGTTGTATTCCTGACTTATGTGTGTCTTTGCCAAGTCCCATCACTTCTTAATGATCACTTACATCAGTCTTATGTCCTGTAAGGCCTCTGAAGACCTGAAAGAACAATCAGCACTAGCTTCATCATTGACTTGGCATTATCCTCCATGTCCTGATGACATGGCTGAACCTCAGGTCAGCTCAGGGTGTGCTGGGATTGAATCTCTGCCAGTAGAAACAGGAGGATCAGGATCTTAGCCAGCGGGGAGTCTGTGAGGGTTTCTCTCATTGTGCAGAGTGATCACACCTACGGGAGAGGAAAGGGGTATTGTCTCTGTGACTGCAGGCCTGTTTGTTCTGAAAACAGGATCTGCGGTCTCGCTGATTGCAAAGGCGACAAAGTTTCTGCTTGTGATTTCACCGACTGTCAGTGTTATGTAATGTGAAGCTGTTGTGGAGCAGCATGGTCAAGCAGGAGAAATGTGGATTTGTAGGAAAACTGAAATGTGGATTATTGATACTAGAGGTCCATTTGTAAATAGAGTTTCAATGGTATTGTTATGTAAAGAGTTGCTGTACCATTTGCTGTGGGCTTGATATGACTTTGGCTTTTCTGGATACTGTAGATAATCAAGTCTGGATGTGTCTTACATCAGCATTACAGACAGAAACTATATAACCACCTTAGCTTCACACAATTTTGTTCTTACACCAAACTTTTTAAACACAATCAGAACATTACAGTACTAACAGCACATGCAGAAACATGAGGTTAGCCTCACTGCTGGACATGGTAGTGTTTTCCAGCTCTGTGAGAAGTGCCTCAGCCTCGCAAGGCTTTTTATTTCTCTCGAATCAGTGATGACTACCTTGTGGCCAGCAGTACATTTCAAACACATATCTGCTAATAGAAATCAAATGTACACAGTTAATTGTAACGGTTAGCTAACATTAGCTAATGTCCATTGACAAGTTAACTAGGAAATAAAGCTGTGTTAGTTTTTTTGTAAACAAACACAATAATGTTTATATTCAGTGTTGCCTTGAGGCCTAACAGACATTTGCTAGTGACCAAAAAGTTCACAGGGTACCTTTAATTATCAAAGCTCCCCAATGCATAGCAAGATTTATACACTGCTCCTAAAACCTGAAGACACTTGGTCTTTGCTGGCCATCCATTGTTGCTGCTTCCATTGTAACAGTTCATTTTGAGTAGTTGTTGGTTGAAAACCTCTTTAGACTTAATGCAATGAAGTTGCACACAGTTTTTCTATTTGATTATTGGTGGATGGCTGTAGTTCCGTAAAATAAAAATCTTAACTTGCATGTTACCATGAAACCTTTATGGTTCCCAGAGGATCAACCTCTATTTTGGACAGTTAGCGCCATCCTTTTTTCAGAAAGTCCTCAATGCTTCCAAGATATCCCCTGACCTTCTTACCAGAATTTAATTTCACTGAGCTCATTCATGTTCCCCGAAGGATGAACCTTGATTTTAATGACTGCATTACCTGCATCACCACCTTCAAGACAAACCTTTGTTGCCCGACTGCTGATGAGGAAGACCTGCAAAGTCGTCAGTATGCTGTTTGTCTTGTAATGTGGGCTGTGCTGAACATTAGTGTCTTGACTAGCAGGCTTTATTTGTATGATTTAGTTTGGGATTTGCTGGAAAATCTGAAGTCAAACGTCATTTATAAAGTACATGCATGTTGAGTAAGAACAAACTAATTGGAATTTATGACTACTTGAAAGCTGGACGTTCCCTTTTCTCATGACTACAGCATTAAATCCACTGACTTGCACACCAGCATATCAGCCAGGCCCAGCACAGGATGTGTAAGGCTCAGCCTGTTCACCTTCAAGAGGTGTCTAAATAGACTTTTCACACATCTTTTCCCTTCACTTCACCTCCACATCCCTGTATCCTTCACTTTTTGGACTAGCTGTGTGCTGAATATGCATCAGCAGCTGCTTTAATTGATTCCAATTCCAGTCACAGTGAATGGGGGAGTGGATGTGTTTAGGATTAAGGTTGACATACCTAGAGTCCAAAGTCAAATATGTGATTGTAGTAAGCTTTCTTACAAGTCCTAATTACACCATGCAGTGCGTACTGGTGTTTAGCCAGAAATCCAAAGAGCAACAGAGACTGGTGCTGTATGAAAACAACCACACCTACAGTCTTCTGAGGTGACATCTTATCAAAAATCATCACAAGATGAGTCACACTGACACATCAGGATACACTACTGTCCTGTTTCCATGTGTCATGATTTGCTGTAGACTTGATAAGGCTTAATGTTGTCCTGCTGCTGTATGTTAGGCGAGTGTAACTACACACACAAAACTTCTTAAACAGAATCAAAATTCACCTGCACTTCTAGTTACCCTACATTTAGAAATTTGCACCACAAGCATAAGTCAAAGCCACTGTTACTTGCTGGAGCCTATTTGCTCCATGGATTGACTCTTCTTGGCTCTCATAGCTATCAAATGACATGATGCCATGTTGCACTGAAGAAGTTGTTTCCACTTTCTGTAAAACCTTGAAGATGAGGTGAATGATATCCTCAGACAGAGAGGTGTCTGCCATCTTTCCCGTATGACCTGAATGCTGCACAACAGAATCAACATGGCGGTTGGTCCGCCAGTCTCCTCATGGCTGAATTTACCCTTGACGGCTTCACAGCCTTTGCAGCATGTGTGTGACCACGTAGAGGATTTGTGTTGTAACTCTTCTAGTGCTGACTGCCTGGATTACACGTGCTGCTGGTGCTGGTCACTGAGCCTCAGCGGAACACCGCTCAGTGAATGCGAGTCAGTCTGGAGTGCTAACAGAGCTCCTGTAACAGCAGCATCAGCAGCACTTCACAAATAGAAAAAGACTGTTATGCAATGTGATTTTCTGTGCGGCTGTTTTCAGATTGGTACAGTAGGTTAGAGGTGAATGAGGTCAAAGCATTGCCACCAACTTCATTTCATTGTGTTGCACCACAGTGAATCAGTTTAGCATATGGTCCTGCAGACTGAGCTGAGAGTGTGTGTATTAGAATCATGCCTCGTGTAACTCGGTGAGGCAGCAGTTTTTCACCTCTTGCTCTAATATAATAAGCCGCTCAGACTGAGCTCGTGAAGACTGTGGGTGTCAACTAGCAGGATTTCAGGAACTTATTTGATTTCCTTCTTATTACTACACCAGATTTTCTTCATGTGCAGAGGCCATTAGTAAAAGACGTTAATCCAAATGAAATAGTGAGGAATGCTTTCCTCGCCTCTGTCGCTAATTACATTGCAAAGCAGTTCCTCTCCGGAGCCAAATGGAGGCTGGAGGAAAAGCGCTGGTGCCTCTCAGAAATCTATTGCTTTTTATTGTGCTGACTGTTGGTCTGGAAAATCATTTAAAAAGTAAACAGATAAATGCTTATTGGGCTGTAAAGGCCGATCCTTCACAGCGCAATAACGTGTTGGCAGATAGAATTTAGGACACCAGTCCAAACTCCCTCGCTAAGAGTTAGTCAGATTTTCTCAGCTCTCTGCCAGTTAAAAAAAAAACATTGAATTTGCCCTGAGGAACTGTGCTGTTTATTATGTTGAGGATCCAGTTTGGGTAGTGCCACTTTTATCTGTTGTGTCAACACTATCTGACTCATTACTGTGTGCATGATAATAGAATAAAGCCCTGGTTTTAACATTACAAAACATTACTGTTTATGTGAAACACTATAGAAATCCAACATTTGGATGGAATGTGGAAGGTCTGGCAAACATTTAGGTCACTTTATTGTGAGGATTGATTAAAAATTGCTATTAAAACTAGTGGCCTCAATTGTTCACTTTCTGTCTTTGTATCAGTTGGAGAAACCAGCAAGAATAAGATAGATTTCAAAAGTACGCCAAAAATCCCATCATGCCTCTCTCCAATGCCACTCCCTCAAAACACATGAACGTGTGGGTGTTTGCTTTGTGCTAATGGGTTAGCTGCTGAACCGCAGTCTGTTGGCACAGTGGGTGTGTACTGAATCCAACTACCCCACATCTTATTTCCATGTAAGAAAACAGCTGACATTATCATAAAGAACGACAAACATGACTAAAGTTAATGCTCACAGCTGTCAAGCTAACATGTTAGCTTTTGCGCATTTGGGCTGCTCTGTCTCTGCCATTCCTGTGGGATTAGCTCACTACAGCGATAGCCTTGTGGAAGACTCCAGCAATGCAAAATGAGTGCACGGCACAGTGCATGCAGGTAGGCAGGTGTGTATGCAGGTAGACAGGTAAACCATCCAATCATTTCAATATGCCCAAATGAAATGATTGGCTAGGTTCATTACAGGCCTGCAACAGCGACAGACTCCAGTTTTGTTTTTTTTTTTGTCCTTTTTTGTCACAGCATTTGATTTATTGATTGCTGTCAGGATGTGAAGAGAATTTTGACAAATACAGAGAACGTGCTTCTAAAATAAACTACTTACTCCAGTTCTAACAGTTCAGTCGACTCAACTTGCAGAACGCTATTTCTTCAGTAGCTCCTCTGAAGACCATTCACAGTGAGCACTTTGGACTAATGCTGCCGTTGAATTTGTAAATCTAAATTTTCATTGCAGTGAGCACCACTGAGAAAATTCTATTCTTCTCAGTGTGTTGGAGTATAGGCAGAAATCCCCGTAACAGACATGTTAAATTCAATAATACCACAGCTATCGTATCTGTATGTCTGGATACCACTAGAATAAATTGAGAAAATGTCTTTAGAGTGTTGATCCAAAAGATCCTGATTGCTTCTAGTCTCCATCTTTGATGCTGAGCACTCAGTGCTGTTGTGTCCTAGAAACCATCCATGAATCAAACAGCGTGGGCAGTACTGACACATCTTCTCTGTGGATTGTGTGAATTTTAATATGAGTTTATTTAGATAATACAATTTTTTTCTGGTTCTTTGTATTGCTGAGATCTAAATGCTGAAGGACAGGTTTTCAGTTTGTTCAGAAAGTTAACATTTTGGCAATTCAGTTGGATATTGATGGATTTATTGAAGCTTGAACAAATGCAAAACAGGATGTTTTCACAAAGTATTTGCACTAAAATAGCTGGATATAAAGTAAGACTGTAATTTTTTGAAACAGGAAATGACTCAACCTCTTAACATTTTATAAGCAACAAAACACACCCTTGCTGTCTTCACCACACTCAAAGACTTTAAAGCTAACTTATACTTGGTTTACTGTTTTAGCATGTAAAAGGTAAATGTGGAAGCTGGGAGCTGTTCAAAAGTCGCATAGTGTCCTTTTAAAGTGACCACGTGAAGATTTTTAGATTTCTGGCTTTGGCATCCCCCAGTGGTGTCATCAAATAAGACCATGTTTTCGCCAGCGATGCACACAGCTATCCCACAAACATAGACTGTGCCAGCTGCGGCAGGACTGTCTCATTGTTCTGCAAACATTTATCTAGCATCCATCAGATGCTATAAGTACAGAAAAATGGCAGTAGTGACTTTAACCAGTTTTACTTAAGCTCAATGGTGGTCACAGCAGTCAGTAACATCCAGCCAGTGAAGCAGGTTGTGTTGTGTGGAGGTCAGCTGCTTGATGTGGAAACGTTGGTATACATACAGTCAAAATGTGAACATGTAAATGTAAACTCATCCTCTCTTTCTGTTTCCAGCATCAAGTTACTGGCAGTGCAGGACCTGCTGGAGCGGGAGGCTCTTGATAAGGTAAAATCTGCTGGAGTCACACTGGTTGATTGAGAGCATCGTTACTGTACGTGTGGAAAGCTGTTTTGATTCGCAGCTCTGTAAATGAGATGACTCTTCTCAGGGAAAAGCACTCAGAAAGTCTCACTCAGTGTTTCCCATTTATTTAATGTGTTGCTGTTATGCAAATGTTCCCTCTTTTCTTCCACTCTCTCTCTCGCTCTCTCTGCCTGTCTCCAGAGTGTAAATGTCTTCTATTTCTAGGCTCGCATTTGGGTTTGAACTGTGTTAGCGCTCTCCTGTGCTTTCATGACTATAAATATGACAGTGGTTGCTATGGGTTAGAGGGTGTCCTCTGCAGCAGCGTCAGTAATCAGGATACATTCATCTTTGATTCACATTCTTTTTTAAAAGTACGAAACATTTTAGCAAAAAGATGCATTTTGGCTGTCATCTGGGAGCTCTGACTGATTTCCCAGAGAGCAAACTACACAGAAACATAAACCTGTAGCTTTCCACGTTTTTAGCACTCAAGGATATTTGTGTTGGACGGCCTTCTAGTTCATCGTGTTAAACCTGATCACTCCATGATTTGCTCTGATATTATATTAAATATACTACAGTTAATAAACTTAAGCTTCTTCACATATCTACTGCATATTTAGATCAAGATCTGTCTTGAAATATTCAGTTACATCATTACATGACGTTATACTCGGCTGATCTGGTGGACTGATGTTCAGAATTCCAGCATTAAGTCCTTGTGTCAGTGTTACATCTTAAAGAAAAAGCATTGCACTCACCACTGTCACTTTAAGTACACTAGTTCTTATCTCACAATATCAGTGGTAATCCATATTCATTATATCCCAGTTTAAGTCAAGATCAAAAGCAAGTCAAGAACTTATTTTTCGATCAACCACTTTTTTCATCTCGTGCATAGATCATTGTCTCTTGTTGTACATGGAGTGTTGTTGGAAAAAGCTGCTCCACACCTCCTCATGAAATAAACCCTGCTAGCAGTGTGGTGGGATGAAGTGACTAGCTTTGTCAGTCAGTTAGCAAATTTATTAGCTTGGTCACTAATGAGACAATAAATTCACACCATTTGTTTAAAAGATGCATGTGTGGCGTTGACCTCTGTCTCCTAATTGTATATAAATCAATGACTGCTGCAACAGATGTTAAATAAAAGTGAGTAATGCAACAGCTAACATGCTACGATAGCATCGAGCTCTCCGACCCTGTGTTCCCTTGAAGGTCGACACTGTCTCAAGATTGCCCCCGAGAGCAACAGCTCTGACTGCAACCATTCTATTGAAATGAACTGATCTTGCTGTGAAATTGGGGACATGGAATTTTGGGAAGTCAGCCAGCCCATGTGATCGCAGAGGAAAACACTGGATAAACTCACAAACAGAAGCACTAACACAGGAAGTGTGCTGTTGAGTGAGATCAGCCTCTTCCTCCTGAGCAGCGATGTAGGTCGCCTGCGTTAACGCACAGGTGTCAGTGTATCCATGAAATGTCAGAGTTCAGCAGCGTGCTCTGAGCAGTGTGATGTGTTCCTGTTCAGCCTACACTTCTTTGCATACGCGCAATGTCACTTTCGGTATTGGCTGCCAGATGGATCCTGGGCAGAGGAATCAGAGCTCTGTGGAAAGGGAAGTAGGTCAGCTGCAGAGTATTTTGGACAGAGAGAGGGAGGTGGTGGGAAGATGAGTTACCTCTGGACAGTGCTAGCCCACATTGCAGTGTTTTCACTCCTGCCAGCCTCCCACACTGATTTTCTGCCTGGTTTCCAATCTCTTCTGTCTTGTCTGAGTCATTAGCAGCCTCTCTTTTCATCTGCTCTGCCTGCAGAGTCTCTTCCTGCAGAGTGAATGAGAAATGTTCCTCATTCTCTCTCAGATCTTTCACTTCACTCGGTGCGCTGCAGCTCGCCAAACTACATTCTATGCCTTAGTTTTTGCATTTTGTTCAAAACTCAAGCTTTCTGTTTGAGGCCTTGAAAAGGCACATTTTCAAATGAAAGTCTTTAACCTGCTTTGCATTACTTTGGCTGTAGTAGAGTGTGAGTACTGGCTAACTCGACATTAAAGAGCTGCCAACATGAAAAGAATACCAAGAATGTTTCACTGCAGAGTTTATGGACAGATGATGAGCTAAATGATGTTTAGTGGGACTTTACACTGTGCACAGGAACTCTTACGTATACCTCTGTCTGCATTCAAATGTCATATCTAAAGATAGCATGATGTGATGATTGAATTATTAGCCATAATTCAGTATGAGCATTAAGCAACATTGACTGGAATCATTTAGTGATAATGTACTGTAGTCAAATGTCTAGTTTTATAAAATTCCTGCTTTAAATATGAACATATGAGTTTGGTTTCATAATGAGAAACAGTGGAAGGCATTTTATTGTATTGAACATCAGTTTGACTATTGTTCATGCTTCTGCATGTATTTGCAAATGGATATCCATCTGTTGCTGTAATCTAAAACAGTCTACCAGTGATTTCATACAACAAATTCAGCAGTTCCCATTGAAATTATGGACGGGGGATGTGTCAAATCCTACCACATAAACAGAGGAGTCTGAAGAACAGAGGGAGACATGTTTTATTAATGCAAATGGGCTGTATTCCAAAATGAATATTCCACAGGTTTATGCTTGGCTATAGTTAGAGACTGCACTCTGTCATGGTGTTCTATCAGCCATACAATGGCCTTCCTTCACCTGAAGCTGAATACAGCATTGCAGTTTTGCATAGTCTCTTCTCCAGTCCGTCGCCTACAGTCTTAAGCTTGAAGTTAGCCTTTATCTTGTAGTTGCTGAAGCTATGAAATTCAAATTTGGAAAGGAGGCAGTGGAGCTGAGCTGGGACGCGCAGGCTGCAGCCACCATGGCTGAAGAGCCTGTCAGAAGATCCTGTCATAAGTTTGACATAAAGATGCACAGATACATCCTGACCTTTGGTGGACATACCCTCCACTGCATCCCTCTGTTAAATGTGAGGAAGTTTAAATGTCTGTGACAGCGTTCCACTGCACCTTTTAGTGGATGTGTATTGTGATTAGTCACACATAGAGCGTGGGCCAGTTTTTAGACTGTTGCCCTCTGTTTTGTCATGAAGGAACCCTCTGTCTGTGGGTCCGCTTCAAACTCATCCTGGCTAAACACTTCAAACACACACACACACACACACACACACACACACACTTCTTGTTGTTCTGTGTTGTGTGGATACTGGCAGCCCCAGACCGTCATCTGGCACCCCTCTGAAGGTTCAGTGAGTTCACTGTTGTTTGCTCCTAAATTTCTTCCTTTGTCCATCCTGCTTTGAAGAGGCAGTTCAGTTTTTATGCCTCTGTGCTGTCGACAGCCGTGAACGGAGCTGTTATGTCTTCACGTTGTCTGTCCATCCATCTGTCCCATTCTCATGAAGGCGATATGTCACCGACACCTTCAGGGAATTTTACTACACCTGGCACAATCATCCACTTGGACTTGAGGATGAACTGATTAGATTTAGGTGGTAAAAGGTTGCTGTGACCTCCAAATCTTGCCATAACACAAGAATTCATTTGCTGATTATGACAGAATTTCACACAAATGTCTCATAGGATAAAATGCTGAAGTGATGACACTTTATAACCAAAAGGTCAAATGCCAACTTCACTGTGACATCATAACGGTCGTCAGAAACACTGAATCACATGTGTCAATATAGTGAGAACTTCCATTTAACCAAAAGGTTCACTTAAGACCTTATATTCAGTTCTTTCAAAGTCTTCACTACATACTTTACATGAGTCTGGACAGACGTGGATGGAAACTGCAACTTGACTGTTTATTGGAGGCACACAACCGTAAGCTATTCTAGTTCACTTTGCAGTTGTAGCTCATATTTTGGTCAGAGTGACCGTGGCTGGTTTTCACCTGAGGAAGTGAAAGAAGCTTCAGGCACACAGCTTGCTAATTCCAGCCTGATGAGATTCAGATTTCTTTGTGAGAGACATTCATGAGATGGACGGAAACATGATGAATGCTAATGTTGCTCTGAGTCTGCTGGGTGTGTAACTCAGCAAGTAGCCTATTTACTGACTCATTTGCATGGTAGTTTGTCCCATTAGAGGCACAAGCCAGTTGTAACCAGTAAAAACCAATCAACCAACTTGTGATTTGGCGCTTAATGGAGTTAAAGATACAGAGCCAGTGAACAATGATTTAGAAAAGAGCTTTCCTGAGATTTGGAATTACGCTTCCCTGAGATTGGAAGGCCTGTGAAAAACAGATTTCAAAGTGGATAGTCCAAATCGATGCAGCAGAAGCTGAGACACCCTGACTTTACTGCTCGCCTGCAGTTTGAAACACAGGCTTTCTGTAAACGTTTCGTCTTCAAGCTCAAAGTAAGATAACCCTGCTGACAAGTTCATTTTCTCAGGCTTTAGTAGAAACTCTGTGTTCTACATGAGAGAGCACAGTGAGAGGGTTTTACATCCTCTGCCTGGACTGCTGATTAACACTCCATCTACTGATCACATCATTAAACCCTTGGCAGTGAGAAATGGGCCTGTGCTTCAGTGTTTTTCTTCTACCTGGTCTAAACCAGGTGTCACAGTCAGACTCTCCGGCTCTGCCAGGTGATTCCTTCCAGCCTGGGCTCCTTGCCAGGGCTTTGACTTCATGCTGGGCCCCACACTTTGGTCCTCACAGGCTGAATTATGAGGGTGATTTGTGTTTTGGCAAAGTTATACTTGCGAGCCATTCATCCTTGTACACTTCACAGCGTCAGTGGCCCTTGGGGACTACAACGTAAAGTGAATCTTCAGACAGTCAGAAATTGCTTTATTAATAATATTATTACGTAGTCAGCAGTGAGCCAGTGAAAGCACAGCACAGGTCACAGTGAATGGGTGTCTCACTGCAGTCTGATGGAGCTGTGGTAGCACTGTGAGGTGACCTGATAGCCTTTCTAACACTTCTTCAGTGTTAATTAATGTTTCTAGTATTGTGCTGCTCTTGTTAAACCGCAATGGTTTATGCTTCAGTCCCTGTGAGGACAATATATATCAAGTAGCCTCCAGAGATCTGTCCAACAGTGTCCCCCAAAACTTTGCAGTCTATGTTTCACAATATGTTACAAGTACCTGAGACTGATGTCTGTAACTTTCTTGTCATACATTTCATTTTAATTTTCATCCATCTCTTTTCTTAAATTCCAACAGAAATATCTCAAACAGATGATCGTTTTTTTGCTCACACAGTGGTTGCATTCAGGTGCAAAGTTCAAGTGCGTCACTTAGTAGCCCCTAATTTGATTATGTGCAAAGGACTTTGCTCTGGTAAAGCACACTATCAACCAAGGGACGTCCTGTATCATCCACCGATCTTGCAGCTGTTTCTAGGAAAAATGCCCTGTGTGAAAATGCAGTTTTAAGATGGCAGTTATTTCAGTTTATCTTGTGCTCACGTGGTGTTTATTCCTCAATAAAGTTGTGTTCAGTCAAATAGCCTTACCACAAATTAGAGATTATTTTTCTAAAAGCATTACAGACTGGTACAACAGTCCTTCGAGCCCAGGTCCAAGGAAAAATGAAAAGCCCCCCCCCTTAAAATAATCTCTTAATGTGTTTAAGGGATATCAAACTAAGATGTCACAACATTGTTTAATAGGATGTCTGATTGCAAACTAGTCCATATTTTCATTCCTCTGTTCAAAACGGTGCATTGCCTTGCATTCGTTTCTGAGACAGGAGGTTAAAACAACCTCTTGATGGATGCCAAGCATTGAAGTTATAGAATTACTACCATATGGTAACTGATTATGCATGACATTTGGGATTTTGGAATCCTTTTTGACTCATATTGAAAACAGTTCAAAGACAATGTATTTGATGTTTTACTCATCAGCTTCGTTGATTTTGTAAATATATGGCTACTGTAGTAACCATATAAGTCAAAGTTCTAAATATTATTCTGTTTCTTATGAAATTGCTGCAGATTGTTGAGTGGATGTCACGTCAGCGTGGTCATGGAGAGGTCGTGTGTGTGTACTAGGTGGGCTTCCTCTGACTCTCCCGGTGTCCCACAGGGAGCCTCTCAGGTTAAATTTAGAGTCAGTGGCAGGTCAGCCAGAGCAGCAACCTGAGCCTTCATGAGCATGTTCCTCTGTACAGCTCCCTCTACTTCACGAGTGCCCAAACTTTTTCCCCTGTGCGGCCAAACATAATGGTGGGCCACGGGCCAAAAGCAAACACCTATTGTACTGTTAAGATCCTAAATGGGACAAGGATCCCAAGTTCCCTTAAGTGACTGATTTCAAAGTGTCAGTCTGCCTCCTTCACTTATATTATGAAAAAGAATTAATAATTAGGCATCCTGCGTATTCAAAGAGCATTTTAACCTCAGAAAAACAAAACATCATAAACAGTAGACACTAGAAACATCTGGGGGGGCCAAGTTTGGCCCAGGGGTCCCACTTTGGGCAGCCCTGCTCTATTTCTTTCTTTTTTTTTTTTTTTCCCACTTCTTTTATTTCCTCACCAAGTTAACTTTGCCTGTTCTCCAGACTCTGGAGAGAGCATTACCCCTCCACTCGCTTCGCCCCCTCTCTGTGATGTCGACAGAGGAGGCTTCCTCTTTCTCACTGTATTTCCTCTGAGAGATGAGATGAGGCTATTTGAGTTCACTGAACCCTGTATTGTTTCTCTGTGACTGTTAAGCGAAACCTTTTTGCTGACAACCAGTTAATCTGCCCCTAAGTGTTGGAACAAAGCACATGGCTCCATGTGAACTGAGCTGTTTCATGTATTTGAGACATTTTGAGATTAGAAGTTCAGATGGAGACAAAGATAAAGTGATGCTGGCATTTAATTATCAGATAAACATCAGGAGATGTTTTCAAACTTAATACTTAGTCCTTTTATGTTCAGTGTGTGAGACGAGGTACTTATGATGTTGTATAATACACAGTTCCGAGTTGTAGCCATACACAACACTGTTGCTGATGTTTATATATGTATGTATGTATGTATGTATATATGTGTGTGTGTGTGTGTGTGTGTGTGTGTGTGTGTGTGTGTGTGTGTGTGTATTAAAAAAAAAATATATATACACACACACACACACACACACACACACACATATATATATATATATATATATATAATACACACACACACACACACACACACATACACATATACATACATACATACATACATACATACATACATACATACATACATACATACATACATACATACATATATATACACACACACACACAATAATAACTCATCCCTGAATGCACACGTTGCAGCCTGTGTTGTTAAAAGTTGAAACCCACCTCCAGACAAACCTTCAGCTGTATTTATGGAAATGCTCACAGAATTGTTGGGAAAATCTGGCAAAATTTTCACTTAAGGACCACTGACTTTAGCTTTTGCTAACGAAGTAACTGCTTAAATGTTTGAATAAGTGCATGAGTCATTCCATTTAGCAAATCATTTGACCAGAATATCTCAATATTAACTTTAGCTTTTCAGAAAGATTGATGAAAGCAGCGAAAGTCAGGAATGACTCTCTACTTGTACGTTAGCATGGCTAGCTTAAGTTGGAAGGTCTAGCTATGTTATACTGAAGCTGTTTGGTTAATATGCCACTTTGCCACAGCCTGTACTGACTGTATGAGTGATTTTATTAAAGCTTCAACATTTTACATACTAGCTACAATTCAGGTATTTACACAAATTATGCGGGGTTTTTTTGTTTGTTTGTTTGTTTTTTTCAAAAGACTGTGGATCTCCCTGTCAGAGGTGTCAGCAGGACTAACATTACAATCAACATTTACATCACAGCCGAATGAAGAAGTGAAAGTAACAAAAATCATGTGCACAGCGCTGACAGCATGTCCTCCGTCTGTTGTGTGTTGCAGTTCTGTGTGGAGCTAAACCAGGGAACGCTGGCCAGCGTACGCAAGTGGAAATGGCCTCGAGGGCTGTGGAAGAGTGTTGTGTCTGAAAAACCCACTGGACACTCCACCAAGGTATGGCCGCCATCTTTACCAGCATGGGTATCTTTGCTTTCGTTGATCTTTAAATAAGGTTGAGCGGCTTCGGACGTCAAACTGCTGATGCATTGCTGTATTGACCATCAGCTGATACAACTTCATTTCACAAGCAACGATATCAGCAGTCCTCAAGTACCCAAATCCACCTTCTCATCTCCAAATGTTTAACTTCAAACCTGACAGCAGGTTTATTCCCTCTCTCACGATAAAAAGGCAGTTTGGTGTTGCTTTCAAAGACATGGGCCACCCAGTAAAACTAAGCCTGGTGGATTTCTTCAGCTCATAGAGGTTGTGTCTCCTGTGCGGTATCAGCTCTGACATCAGGAACACGCTGAGCACACAGCAGTGCTGTTTGTTCTCAGTGGAGACCAGCCAGTAGATGAACGCCTGATAGAAGCTTGAGCAGGGTCAGCTGCATGTCAGTGGCCTCAGTCACGTAAGACGGATGGTTGAAATAACAGCAAGCTTTTAAAACACCCTGCCACCTCTGACGGCGCAGCGTTCTGACAGCGTGACAGCAGGGTTCGTTTGTACGGTAGTTTATCATCAGGGGGAGTTTACATATATTCTGCAATTATAGGTTTTTTTTAGATTTTGTATGATTAAGTTTGACTACTTTCAGACCAACAAAAATAACCATTTAGAGAACCATTGAAGTCCCAAAAGATGCTCTTTTTTTAAACTGTCTGTCATCTTTCAGAACTGCTGGATTCAGAATTCTCTCACCATTTTTTTTTCTAGACAGTGTTTTGAGGACTTTGGAACTAGATCTAATAGCTTGAAATGTTGGTTTGTGTGTTGTGTCAGAAATCAATCCGACAGTGGAAAGGTGCCGGGGTCGGGGCCTTACGAAGCTTTTTTCACCATCCAATAAGCATTCTGGCACCTATAATATAACACAACTGAATAAATAGAAAGAAATAAAATTCAAATAATGAAAACGTTTTACAGTCTTGTGCTCAGTGCGCCGTGTGCTGTTATGTTGAACACTCATATTATTCATGAACACAGCAGTGTTCTTGAAAAGTTACTCTGTCTTCATTCTCTGTCTTATTCAAACTCATGTTCTATTCTTCCTTACTAATGCAAAGCAGAGGTTTCCCCACAGAGATCACTAAAGCTTCATTTTATGTCTGAATATTTTCGGTTACCAAACTGTCTTTTTAATTAGCAGAAAATAAAGCAGTTTGATAACTGTGACTAAGCCTTGTTGGCTGATCTTTCATCTTATAATACTTGAATCGCTAGGTCTGAAATTAGGCCTTCTGTCACAGCATACTGCTGTTACCCAGCCAAGAATTATCTCAAGGCTCATTCGGTACTGTAGAAAAGAATCCAATTAAGCCATGATCAGGAAATCCATGTAACATTTGCATTTCAACGAATGTGCAGTTTCAGAACCCATCAGCTACCGTCTGACGATGAGGCCAGCAGATATCCAGATAATGGATATCCAGGCCAACAGGTCCCAATCTGTCCAATTAGACACTTTAAATGGCTCATCTATATAAACACATATCTGAATGTGATTGCAGATAAATAAAGAAAACATAGTGACATAAATCTGTTCCGAGATTGCACTTTTGCCAGTGAGTTCCACCTCTTTTGCTCTCAATTAAACATGATTGGCCACTACTATTTGGATGACGAACGGACTGCAAACAGAAAGCAGAATGCTTCTGGTACCAGAATCTTGTCCCATGCCTAAAGGTTCTGCATTCACATTCAAATTGTTAATAGAGATTAATGAATGTGCTTCCTGCTGTCTCTATAATGGACTGATAATTAATCATAATTCAGCCTTAAATTACAGGTGATCATATACCATCATCAATGTTCATGGGTGCTGCTTACCGTGCTGTAAACGATTAAATGTTGTCGTTTAATATGCCTACAGATAGTTCATATTGAAATATTGTAATGCAAGAAGTGGTCATAACATATTCATTAGTAATGGGTTTGAGGCTATTTAAGTAGTGGGTATGAAAATCTTAAAAATGCCTTGACTCCATTACCCATGATCCTGTTCTTCTCAGGGAACAAGCTACTCTGGCTTCCTGTGGGACAGTTCGTGTGGTATTGACTTGAGGGATGCTGCAGTGCTGGAGTCTCCTGTTGTCAATGGCAATGGGAATCATACCTACCCTCGACTGTACCTGGCTCACTTTTCTGTAAGTACTGATTGATTCCCAAAACAGACTGCAGCGTTCCCACTGTTTGGAAAATAGTTTCCTATCCTGTCACAGAATGTGCACAGTATTTGTAGTAGTGTAGTAGTACCATTATTGTGTGCAAGGATGCATTGCCATATACAGGACATGGCCTCTAATAATTAAAGTAAATAGCAAAATATCACAATATGTGTAAAAATGGGTTGATGGAAACACACCAGTTGTGTTGTTGGACTTTATGCTTCACGGAGGTTAATTTTTCTTCCCTTAAATACACCAAAGCCTCTCTCCTGCCAGGTTATTTAAAGGGTCACTTTGCTAAGATTACTGCTAAAATGACTATTTTTGAAATAGCCTCTAGTGGCATCTGTCCATACAGAATTTCTCTTGTGGAGCTCAAAGCATTTAGATAAACCATTTAAAATTCAGGACATCTTTCCTAAACCAGTGCCAAATAGAATTGAAGTGAATATATAATCCACAACAAAATTAACTTTCAACAATTTTAATGGAAAGAGTTTCTTTTGAAGAAGTCCTGATGAAAAGAGATGGGCAGATATTTTCACCTCCATTGTGGAGGTGGAGGTGGAAATCTCAGATCCAGATATGTAACCGGACATAGGCTGACCTCTGCTGACATTATACATTTTAGTGAAGGCTTTCTGTTGTTCTTATGTGTAAATGTAGCTTCCACTAAACCAATAGTTCTTTTCTCAGACAAAGCTGCATTCATTTGACCTTAATAGGTCACCTCTTCTAATTTTGCCCAACACTTTTTATTTTTCTTATTTTTTGTAGTTTTGGTGATTATTTCTATTATGATAACATTGAACCAACCAAAGCAATCACTTAAATCTGGGAATATGGAGACATTGCAAAAAAGAAGTCAGGCGAGCAGTATAGGGCAGACAGATTGTAAATGGTTTCACTATTGATAGGAATGATGGCAAAAAACAATCAAAGTAAGACCCAAATTATAATAATCTGTGATTATCCTTTAATCTCCCTCCATATCTCATATGAAACTACAAACCTATGGTCACTGCACAACAACGGCAGATTTCTTAACTCGTGTTCGTACAATGCTAACAGATAGCTCAGCGAGTTTTGTTTTGTTGCTAACTGGATTCTGAGCAGAATCAAATGACTGACTTTTCCCATTAGGTTGGTTCATACGAGCTGACGGTGGTAAACGTCCACATTCAGGCCACAGCTGCATCAGAGTCCAACGGCAAGAACCACAACACAGATGAAGCCAAGTGTCAGCGTCTCCCCCCCAGTATCCAGGAAACACTCAAAGGTCAGTCCATCAGGTTAGACCAGTGAGTCACCTCCTCTACACATCACGTCATGTGGCGGGCACTAAGTGATGGCAGACTGACATCATGTCCGTGTGTCCTCTGCCTAAAGGTGGATTATTCCATTCTCACCTGTTTTCTCCATATGCTTCTCTGCAGGTGAGAAGGAGTTGGTGGTGCTGGGAGACTTTGGCTCCCCCCCTCAGAGCTCAGACCTGGACATACTGAGAAAGGAAAAGCTCTGTGCTCTGTTACCATCCACCCAGTTCACCAACATCAGCACACGCTCACCACAGGGCACCCGATGTCTGGACAACATCTGGCTCAGCCGCTCCCTCAAGAAGATCTATTCTGGTAAGTGCACTGCATGGGGGCTTTTGGACAGTGGTCTCAAGTCAATCAATCAGGACAAATCAAGAAAAGTCAAGTCTTGAGACATTTGGACAAGTCTAAGTCAATTCAAACTCAGTAGAGACAAGCCAAGTCAATTCTCAAGTTATCTGAGGGAAGTCCAAGTTAAACCTTGAAATGAGTCTGGACAAGGCAAAGTCAGTTGAAACAAGTTTTAGTGGAGTCTCGAGTTATTCAAGGTAATCCAAGTCCAGTCTTGAATTATTCAAGTAAAATCCAAGTCCAGTCTCACGTCATTCACGACTAGTCCACCCACCATCGGCCAAATGCAACCAAGCAAGACTAATGTCACACAAAATTGAACACACAAAAGTGTGATTACAATATGGTGGTGAGTAGGAAAGGTTCACTTCCAACACTGAGACTTGAGTCATTTGAGACAAGTCCAAGTCAATGCTGAAGTTGAAGTCAGTTCACACTAGTCTCAGTGAGGTGTCAGATTATTAACTCCAAGCCAAGTTTTGGTTGACTCAAGATTACTTAAAATCAAGTCTCAAGTTAGTCCAGACAAGTGAATGTTGAGGCTCAAGTTATTTGAGACAAGAACAAGTCCAGTCTAAAACGACTCTGAAGTCAAGTGGAGAGGAGTCTTTCAGGACTGTGAAAATGACAATGACAGGGCATTTGAATCATTTCATAGGTATGAGTTTCTTACATAACTGAGACCGAGCATCCTCAGTGCATCAGCCTGATAATTAAACATTCAAGATCTGCTCGTTGCTTTCATTCCTTTTTTATTGTCTATATGGATATTATCTATTGATACATGTCTAAGTTGCATGCAGTCTTCATGTCTGCTGCCTTCCCATCTCGTTGTGTCTTCTCACCCAACAGGTCACTGTGTGGTAGTGCGGGAGGGTTTGACCAACCCCTGGATCCCTGACAACTGGTCATGGGGTGGCGTGGCATCAGATCACTGCCCCGTGGTGGCTGAATTTTATGCAGATGTTTCCCCAAAGGAGCTAAGCAGGCCTGGTATGGCAGTGGTGGACAGAGGAGACATTATGCCCAAACATGAGCGGTGACGACATCCACAGTCACAGAAAAGACATCAGACTTTTTCCTGCCTGGATGCTGCTTTGTCTTGGTTAGCCATGGAGCAAAGAGTTTCCTGATGAATGTGAAGAAGTGCCAAGATTGCCTTTCGGGTTTCAATTTATCAATGTATAATACTAGCTGGTAAGTCATAGAGCCATAAAAATGTTCAGATAAAATATATATAATGTTCTTTAAAAAGAAATGTGCCAAACATTTTCTATATGTACATAAAATAAAGAGAAATTAATAAATGTTGCAGCTGTGTTTGAACTCTTATTTATGCAAAGAAGTGCTGTATCTAATCAGAGTCATGTGAGCGACCCAGCTCTCCACAGGCTGTGCTGTACTGCTCAGTTGAAAGGATCATAATATCTTAGCTGTAGAGCTCTTAAATTATGTAAGCCGGCCTCTGTGTGCACGTGTGTGCTGCCATCTTCCTGTGTTATGGAAAAGAGGTCCACGGCAGAGTGCCACCAGAGGACAGTGCTGCTGCCTCAGCTGCTCATCAAGCAGCTCCGCAGTGATGCTTTTAAAGGGACAAAAACTGAGCTTATCACTCAATCATTGATAGATACACATTACAACAAAGACAACCAATGGAAAAGAAAACCTGTCAGAGAATATTCATAATCTGTTGGCCGTCTTGAACTGGAAGGGAATAGAGATATCCAATGGGCAGGGTATAATTAACTGAGTGCAGCTGACTTCACTTTTGGTGGATGGAGAGCTGATCATTGCGTTTGACTGCAGACATACTGTGAATATACAGACCTCTGTTCTTCCCTTGGCTGGTTTATGAACCAGGCAAAACAGGCACCAGCCCTGGGGCCCCACATTCACAGTTTTTGGCCACTTGGAGCTGTGGAACAAGATGAAAACATCACCTTGTAGAATGGATTTGGCAAACATGTTAGCAAGCAATTGCCCATTTTTACATCTGAGCAGCATTAGCATTTATTTAAAGTGTAACTGATAATTGTAAGTCCAACATTATCTCTCATTTTATCAATGCTTTGGTCTCTACTGACTAAAACATATCTGTCTCTTTATCTGCTAAATGCTCCACTGTTCACCACATGGTTAGTCTGTGTGCTGTTTGGTGCTGGGCAGGCAGTGCACAGCGGGTTTATCCACAGAAATCAGATGACTGTTGCTGCTGGAGGGCTGATGAGAGCAGAGTCCAGAGCCATGAAACTTAACCAATGAGCTGGTAGAGGCTAAAAGGTTCCATACAGTGACGGGGTGTTTGATACACTGTGAATACCTGCTCAGTGCTGCATTGGGAGCATGATTATTCGTGTCATGGTGACACCTGCTCTGCCTCTATCTTCCTCCCTCTAGTGCCTCTATTCTTAGTTGTCTCATTGTGATCATATCCCATCTCTCCACCAGATGCCCTCAGAGTTCCCTGCCCTTTACCAGTCATCTAATCCTGCTCGCCCCTGCACACCCCACATGTCCTTTGGTCTTTTGCTCATTTACCCCAACAGTACACAGGGCAGTTCTCAAGTCCCTGTTCTAAGAACCTGCCCATGATCTGTTACCCATGGTGCAGCGCATGAGGCCCCTGAGTGGCTTAGTCATGCTCCTTTTAGTAGCCTGCAAACATTTCAGGTATTGTTGACGCATTTTAATTGTGTACTTACGTTCTTCATTTGGATAAACATACTTTTCTTTCAAATAAAATAGAAATATGTTTTCAGGTGACAGAATAGGCTATATATTGACATGTTTTCCAAACAAATAACATTTTAATAAATGTACCACAACCAATATATTGATAATTCTTTATTATTCATTCATTTTATAGAAAATGAGGGGAAATGGCCCACATGGAGGACACATTCATCCACAGCTATTATTATTATTACAGTATAGATTAATAAACTGTGCAAAAAACAGGCCAAGGAGGATGAGTTTGTCCTCTGATGGACAGATTGGCCATGTGAACTGTGAGCTCCTTACAGACTCATCCTCATCTCAAAATAGCAAAACACATAGTATTTGGACACATGTTAGGACCATTTGTATTAAACTCTAAAAGAAGTTTTAAATAAAAAATCTTAATAAGCCCTATGATACTTTGTCAAACATCTGTTTGAATACCATTGTGCAATATTTATTTTCTCCGCCAATTGCAAATGCATGTAAGTAAATAACACTGATGAACCTGATGAACTGTCACAGTGCTGCAGAATGGAAGCAACTATCCAGATATGTGCTGACCTGTGTGTCTGTTTAATGATATATGTCTCTGGCTTTACATTATATTCTAAGTAACTGTTCACAACATAGCCTTATTCACTGACCCCAAGGCAACTGAACCACAAGACATCGCATAAACCAAAACTGCTCCGAATTTGCCATGAACTCTGCTGGGTGATTGACAGAATTGAAAAAAAAAAAAAAAAAGTTCACTTGTCTTGTCTGATCTGTTCCCACCGTGCAGCCCAGACATACTTTTCTTTAAAAGGAAAACAGAAATACGCCCTCTGGTGACAAAGCAGAGCTATTTTTACATTGCATGGATAAAAAGCTGTGAATGTGTTAGGCTACTAAAAAGTACCGAGTATCTGCTGACACGTGTGTCTGTTTATCTGTGTGTAAATGTCTGTGTGACATCAACAGGTCAGCAGACTCTACAATTCATTACTTAAAGTGTTAACATATTTTATACAATTCAATGTGTAGTTCAGGATTTGTCTCTGGGAGGAGTCTTGAGATATTATTTGTGCTGGAACATTAAACAAAATCAGCATTTTTTTGAGCTTCCTTCGAGGTTTTTTTGTCTCCATGATGCTTTCCTGCTTGTGGTAGACACTGATGTCAATGTTAATCTCTCACCAGTGTGTTAAGTATGGTGTCAGGGCTCGAGGTCAGGAGTTAGTGGAGTTGCAGCACAGAAACACTGGGCAGATGGATAAACTGCTGCTTGTCACTTTAAAGGTTTAAAGGTGCTGGTAGATGTATTTTTTAATGTTCACATTAATAAAATGTGCAGTACATGTATTCAAGCAGCAGCGCAGCTTTGAATGCTTTTGAAAATCATCACAAGGCCAAAACAATGCAGTGCTAAATTATTCAAAGTCCTCTTGTTGGTACTACAATATGCAGAATACCTGACAACTCTGACATGTTGTAAAGGTGGTGAGGTGGTCTATATGAATTTACTCCCATTTAGCCACAAGAGTATTAGTGAGGTCCAACACTGAAGCTGGGTGATGGTTCGGCTCTCAGTCACTGCTCCAGTCCAGTTAAGGTGATGGATGGGGTTGAGTCAGGGCTCTGTGGCTCTGTCCACATAACCGTTTCTTTATGGAAAGGACTTTGTACAAACCCAAATTTGAAAACACACTATTGTCTCAAAAACATCTGACATATGGCTGTATATGTAAATGATCTGCACAGAGTATATTTGTCAATGTATGTCATTCACCATTATTCAAAACATACAGATGTTGCAGTCTGCAGCACACATTATAAAAAGAAGATGAGTTGGCCTCTACATGCCCCTAAATGCTTGAATAGTTCATGCTTCCCTGTCTTTTTATTACACAGGTGTAGTAGTCATACTAAGGCCACCACATGCAGCTGGCACCCTTTTTATCCCCCCCCCCCCCCCCCACTCTTCACACAGCCACACACACATTTGGTCATATAGTCTATATTAACATTTATAGTCCATTATTGACACGTATTTTATGTGTCCTGCTCTCAGCTGGGAGTGAAATGTCATCTGATGTTTACAATCATCAGTTGTACATGGCAGATTTTGACTGTCTTTGACCCACAGGTGTGCAGGATCGCTCTGGATTGGCTCTGCTGCTGTGGGTCACCTCCTGTAAATGCTTTGTGTGCTACTGACCTCTAGTGGACACAAGACCCCTTTTCACAACAACCATTTCAGCTGTTTCCTCATCTTAATTCAGCTGGACAGGTTGTCTAAATAACAAGCTTAAAGTTGACTGCTTGCTTATCAATCCCCTGAGAGATGAAAGAGACAGAGGATAGTTTAGTGTGTGGTTTAAATGGTCTGACCCTGCTGCTACGTCCAATACAGCAGTTTGGGGGTGTTTGAATGTGGTTTCTAACACATGATCCATGTGATCGCTCCATGTCCTCTATCAACACTTGACAGGGCTCAGCATTATTGTTGTTTACAGAAATCAGCGACCATCTTTTGTCTCGCCAGTCATCAACTGTTGGAAGTTTGTGTCACAATACATTACGAATGAGTTAATTTCTTGATAATTATAACTTCTATGGTCATTAACGATCACTGCTATCAGGGCTGTGTCATCTGCAAGTTTGACTATTTAGCCTTAGTGACTATTGTATCTGACTTAACAATAGAGTTTGCTTCAACATACAGAGATCTATTTGTCAAAAAGTAAATGAGTGCAGTGGGGACAAGCATGTCCAACAAAGATCCTAAGGAGAGTGCATTGGACTGTGTTTTGTGCTCATCATAGCACAGCCAGGTCTCCAGGCCAGACTGTCTGTGTGTGACTGCTGTGTACTGTAGACTGATCGCTATTGTCCAGCATGTCACTGCTTGTAGCTGTCAGTCACCACTCGAACCCTCAATGGTTTCCAGTTTCCCAGTGAAACAAGATGCTGGTGAATGGGACGTGTGACACCTCTGGACAGGGTTTGGAGAGGCCAGCAGTGTGTGTTCGACAGATTTGGTTACTGAGTTCACTCAGATTGTGGGTCAGCTCATTCAGCTCAGGAAACTCTCCTCGTTGATGTGTGACACTGAGAAGAGCTCCAAATACTAAGCCTGTATTCTGTTAGCATTATAGGCTTTGTAACTCTCTGATATCAGCTAGCGTTTTTATCCATTTGGTACTGTACCGTAATCCTTCAGAAACTGGGTCTGGCCTCAGCATCGGATAGATTTCTGACCTGCATACTCTCGACAGCCTTGTTTCCAGCAGCAGCAAGCAGCTGTTTTCAGTGTTTCACCACCTGCTCAGCACCGACAGCAGTTAGCAGACAACTAGCTCATAAGCAAGTAAAGGTCCAAAAAATAAATAAATAAATAAATAAATAAATAATAATCTTATATATATATATATATATATATATATATATATACACACACACACACACACTCACACACGTGTGTGTGTGTGTGTGTGGTGGAGACTAAACCAGAACTAAAAGAAAAGTGTCTAATGACTTCTTCCCTCTATTTATTTTTCAAATGTTATTTTTGTGTGTTCAGCTTATCTTCTGCTGACCACAGACCAAAAGACTCTGCAGATAAAGCTGGAAATTAATTGTAACTAATTAATTCCAAGTGTAATACTGACTCTAGAGTTTACAGTGGAGAAGCAGACAGGAGAGAGAGGGAGGACATATTAGAAGAATCCCACCAGGTTTGTTGCAGTTAAATGTTATATGTCTTAAAGCAGGAGGCCACAGGACACCTCTAAATTACATAGCTCTTTTCAGGGAACTTCCAGGAAATTGTTGGGAAATTAGACACGTATAAAAAAGCACCACAGAAAAATCTGCTCTACATTAGGCAATTTTCATGCAAAAGAACAAGAAACCCACTAATCATTGTTGGATCATGGGGGAATGAAACTGCTGGAGGATTTTAGTGTGCTTGGGAACGAGATTTAGGTTCAAAAACATGAACATTAAGGCTTATAGTTTGAACATGCACATCCAACACATAGGGAGATACAAAGCACATAACTCATTTTCAGGGAGTACACTTTATTACTTTATTTACTTTTATTGAAGATTGTATCTATGAATATCACAAAGTCATTCAAATAGAAAACATCGCATAGAAATGCCATGTTATTAAACTGTACCATTTAAGGGCTCTTTGAGGACACAGAGCAGCACGCATGCTCCTGATATTAGGTCATTCTTGGTATTAACAACACAGAAACTCATCAAGTATCACCGTAAAACCACGAGGCATTTGATTTGGTTTGTAAAACGTAAATACACCAAACTGTATAAATGACATCAACACAGTAACTGCCCATATCAGTGCAGCTGAAAAGGTAGATCGAAGGTAACAAAGTGCAAACAGTCTAACAGGGCTTCAAGTCAGTTTTCAGGCAATGTAGAACAAAGCTGACAGGCTCAGCTTTAATTAGCCTGTGTGTGACAACGCTGATGTAGCACTTCTACAGTTATCTGTCCATCTCCCTCTCGTAAGACAGAGCTGCCCTGAACCATCCGGCTCTCACCATCTTTCTCATGAACAACTCTCATCTCTAATGCCTGAAATCTGTACTACAAGAATATTAACTTTTAGTAGTATCAGGAGGAAACAAAGTGCAAGAATGTGACACGTATAAAACACTGGGTAAGTACACTTAGATCACCGGTGCATGAGAAAAACATCCTTATATTAGAACTAGATCAATAACTTTTTGATGGCTTATGCTAAAACTAATGGATATTCCACATCTAAATTTAACTCTATTCATGCACAAAAGCCCACAACAAAATGCATTCAGGTATTCTCCAAGAATTTCATTGTCAGGTTGAAACTGCGCTGGGGCAGCATTTAGATTAGAGCCTGACGGATGCATGCTCACGTCCACTTTCACCTGCTGCTTTAGCTTATCACAGATACACTGAATGCAACCCACTTAGCCTAATGCTAAAACACACGAATTCATGTTCAGTTCCTTCACGGTGCCTCTGCTGCCTCACTAAGTAACAAGCTAATGCTACTGTAAGTCAGTTGCCTTTGAAAAGTCAGCAAACAGCTTCACCTTCACCATGTTAATCGCAAAATGTTTTGTCACACTATGTCTCAGATGCTTTGGTGTGACTATCTGTTCTGCACGGCTCATTAGTTTTCTGTATTTTATGTTAGCAAAGAGAACAATAGGTAACAGCATGCAATGGGTCAAAATCACAGCGTCTTCTACAATTAGTATTAGTCTTTATGCTTTTTTCCCCACATTTGAAGGATGGTTTGAATTTTGAATTGAAAGTGACAGTCTTATCAGTGTATGATGGCTGATAAATAACAAGAAACAGGATCACACAAATCTCTACGGTATGTTAGAAGTCAGTTAAAACATAGTTTGTCCACCACAAAGCACTGGCAAGTCTATTTTTCAACTGTAAAATCTCCATTCAGTGTATATCTTGGTCACAATTTAAGGGATCCTCATCAATCATCATCGTTTGTTTATGTGATATGTTTCCCTTGAAATAAACAAATATCAGTGGACATACATGTATCAGATTTTTAAGTATCAAATTTCAATATAAACCTAAAACATCCAATATCATTCAGGCTCGAATTTAGGTCATAATGGGATGTTAATCCTGGGATGTTTTGAAAACCATGCTAATGTAGCTATTACTGAAAATCCTCCCAAACTACGACAAATTAAACTGAGCATCAGAAACAAGTAAAAAAAAAAAACAGTTGGCACCAAGTGCTTGGTAAATGTTACAGAAAAGTAAAGCAAGGTAATGAAAAAGTGTCAGTTTAGTGATACAGCAATCCAGGTATTGTATTGGCACTAATCCAAAAAAACCAAACAAACCCAGCCCTGAACACAACACACTGCAATGATTCTCTGGGTGATTGCTTCTCTATCAGTGGAGAAACGACCAGGTAAAATAACAGGCGCTGTACTGAAAGCCAATATCAGATTAAACTATTCTAACTAATTCTGTCTAACACAACTCTACACGACATGCAATACAGCTCGCTGCACTAGTCACACACTCTGTTACTATGCACAAAGATGCCGTTGAGGCGTGCAGGCCTGGCTGGCAGTGGTGTGACAGGTTTTATTCAGGCGTGGTCAGGTTTGTGCAGTAGACTCAGATGATGGTCTTAAGCTCCTCGTCAGTAAGCTGGTTGACTGCCATAATTTTTGTCAGCTGCTCGGCGTACCTCGCCTGGTCCTGCATGAAGTGTGGGATGCGGACGTGCTCCATCTGAGCCAGTGCTTTCAGGCGGTCAACATCTTCAAATGACACCTGAGCCCACAGAAAAACAGAAGAGGAAGAATTAGCAACCTGCTGCACTGCAAATCAAAAAAATCAAAAAAGTCTGAACCAAAATGGAGAAATGCCTGATTGTTGTCATCCCTAGATGCACAGAGGAGTCATGGCTAAAGTACCTTCAGTTCAAAATAAAATGAATTTGTGTTATGTGAAAAAGTGAGCAATAACATGGATTGTCACACTTTGCTCATTAGTAGGTTTTCGTTTAATTTCATCATCTGATGACAGTCAATCTGTATGTTCTGCCTTCAAACCACTGGTGAGATTAAAAAAACATCCTTTCTTACATCATGTTCAGCATCTAGAGCGAGAACGAGAACCTTGTCTAATCATCAGTGCCTTCGGCTCCTGTGAAGCAGAACACGGTCTGTTCACTCCTTAGAGAGGTTATTATATAAGCCGCATTCAGCCCTGCTTTCCATTCATTTCACTCTGTCTGAACTGTAGCCATCGTTGGTGTAGTTAAACTTTCATTTCATGAGACTGAACGTCACAAATGATTGCTGTTACTTTCTACAATAGTGGTATCGCAGAGACACTGGCAGAGCAGAGACATCATTAGAAACATGACGCTGACCCTGACATCTGGACTATTTGTCTGACGCAGCGAGAAAAACAACTAGGAACATAGCTTTTAAAGGGAACGTACCTGATTGAGAAGTCAGATAGAGAAAATTCTAACGGAACAGTCATCGAACACTGAAGCTTAATCTGCTCCTCTGATACAGAGAACCCATCATCACTGTCGTATGTTGGAGCTGAACACATTCAAAAGGGAAGCTGTACAAATATCAGTCTCTGGTTGCATCCAGAAAAGATGGAAAGAGAAAGGTCTTGCAGTGGAGGGTATCAAGAGAACAACTTCACTACTAGTATTTCCAACCTTGCAGGCTGTTGTGTGCAGTGCTGTGGTGGTAAATTCAGAACTTGCTCAGAAAGGGGAATGTAGTGTGAGACTGGTCAGCCTAATGTCAGCAGTTATGCAGACACTTGTGTTTTTTCTGAGCATGTCCAACTGGGGAGAGACCCCGGAAGAGGCCCTGGGGAGACCTTGGAATCCCACAGGAAGAGCTCGAGGATGTGCCTAGAGAGAAGGATGACTGTGCTACCTTACTTAGCCTGCCGCCACTGAGACCAGGATACGTGGTGGAAAAAGAACAGGAGGTGAGCACCATCCGGGTCAGGTCAGCATCTGTTTTGGTCTCTAGGCAGTGAAACTTGGAGGCATCAGCTTAGCCCACTAGTCATCAGTCTTCAGAAGAGCACACCTTTGTATGAAGGTGGTCCCAAGAATGGGACATTGTGGCTGAATCCAAATGTCAGTACCTCACAGCACGTGGATAATCAAGGAAGTAGTCATTCATCTACTGCTTAGTGAATCAGTAAATTGACCAATACCAACAAACAGAGACAGCTGAGCAGCATCACCTTTCCTAGAGCCATCAGTAGTGGGAAGTTGATTTTGTCTCTGTATCTCAGGATCTTCAGGATACCATCCAGGTACACCTGGTCTTTACTGAAGCACCCTGCAATGAGAGAGGTCAGAAAAGAAGCTGAAGTATGAATTTTACAAGGCTGGTTTTAATATTTTAAATGCTAATTTGATCGTATCACATGTGTATCAATTCGGGTTAAGCCAACCAGTGATGGATTTTTGATTCTCCATTAAATGTGTAATCCCAACATTGGCTGCATATATCAGCAAACTCTCTTTCGAATGTTAACCCCTGTCTGAGGACATAGTGACCTGGCTGTGCGGTATCAGTCTGGCCTCTCTTGGCTCGGACGCAGTAGTCCCAGCGGGTGTTGGGGTCCTGGACGAAGCGTCCCAGGTTGTGGAAGAGCTGAGAGAAGGACATGTGACTGGCTTGGTAGACAGTGTAGTAGAGTAGGGCGGCACGCCACAGTGTGGGGTCTTTTCTGAACAGGACACTATGGATGCTGGCCAGGCCTTCCTCTGTAGGGTTCAGAGGCTTCAGGTTGTGCTTCTTCCTGCCAATGCTGCTGCTCCATGGTTGGTGGCAGTTGTTGATGCCACGGAAATAGTGTGTGCCTGGCGAACAGAGACAAGGACCATTTATATAGTTGTATTTGAGTTCCAAATGCAAACCTTATTAGCACCATCAACTAGATCCATGCAATGATTCACTGATCGGTGCATCGATACCAATAACACTCTCAGTCTCTTAGTAGATACTGGATGATATGGAGCTAAAACAGTGACTGTAAATGTTGGCATTGAAAGTCAATGCCATCTTCCGATAAACTGCATTGTAGTTGAATTTAAATGACATTTAGCTGGTGACCTCCAAATCCCCACATTTAGAATAAAACACAACAGCTACTGTACCCACCAATCTCATGCCTCAGCATGCCTTCGAGCCAGTGCTCTCGGGCAGTGGAGATATTGATGGTCAGTGTGGGCCTGCTGTTCACCACCGTCATGGACGCTCTGGACAGGAGGTCGTCTGTCACCTGGACTACAATCTATCAGTACAGGTAAAACTCAGTGTTATTTTTTGGCTGTTTACATCTTCAGGGTATTTTCCTTTCACCTGTCTAATCCAAGAAATTGGTGACAACAAAAACAAAAACACTAGCCTTGGTAACTGCATCAAAAGCAAGGGACTCCCCATTACTTTCAATGAAAGAAAGTCACGTTGCAGCAGACTTTATGGTGTGAACGACCTGTTTTTCAGAAAGTATTGATCATTTATATTGTTTTTTACATAATTACAGTGACAATTAACAAGCAAGGCTGCATGGCAGGAGGGGAATCCAAGGACATTCAAGGGGCAGAATGCCATCAAAGCATTAGGTGTGTATCGTTCGTAAAGATGCATTCTTTTTAACCATTAACAAGACTGCTAACCCTGGTGTATCCAGCCACTTATATCACTCTGCCCATACTGCTTCCTGTCCAATAGCAAGAGTGAAAAGAGAACATTTTGCCTGGTTAATACTTGTCTGGCCACCTCCGTTTATGGGTGGATTTCTCCTTAATTTCCCTCCCATGTATTTTCTTTCCACTTGTATGTCTAAACCCATTAGGACTTCACCAAGCATACGCAAGGTGCATGTATAAGTGGTGTAATGTGTTCAGTGGAACATTAATAACTTGATGATGTAACATGTATTTGTTGATGGTTACATAATCGCAGCAGCACACAAGCAAACTGCAGGATGACTTCAGTGAAGTGGTGGCTTTTTTCAAGGTCTTATTTCCCTGGAGCTCGCTCACTTTGTTGCCCTGTTGTCTGGTGCTCTGTAATGATGATGCAGAAATCCAATGTGACACACACTGCAGAGTGCAGCCACAGAAAAATACCAGCCTCCAAAAAAAGGCTCCAGGCGCTTGAAATTCCCATGAAATCAAACCAGATGTTTACATTTTTCCTTGGCATATATCTTGCACTGATTGTTACCTATATGTCACTATCAAGCTCAACAATTATGAAAAAAACATTGTTTTATAGGTATTCTTAATTGTATTTAAGAGTTTGTAATTTCCTGGAAAAACGAGAGAAGTGTTGACTGATCCTGCACTTGGGGGTGTAGAATAATTCTGGACTCAATTAAACACTTTCTCACGTTTACTGTTTATCAGACCAAAAATGAGACAAGATTTAGATAGGACAGTGGAGAGTGTTTTGGTGAGCTAGGCCTCACTGATTACTGTACAAAAACACTACTTTGGAACTTTATTCACTGATTTGGCTGATATTGGATCACACTTTATGAGGGAAATATTTTCTGGTTTTCCCTCTGATTTCCTCTGGCTGCTCTGCCTCACCTCTAACAACTATGTTGTATTTGAAACATCCATCCATCCATTATCTATACCGCCTATCCCTTTCGGGGTTGCGGGGGGCTGGAGCCTATCCCAGCTTCAATGGGCGAGAGGCGGGGTACACCCTGAACCGGTCGCCAGCCGATTGCAGGGCCACATGTAAGGACAAACAAACATTCACACTCACACTCACACCTACGGACAATTTAGAGTCATCAATTAACCTAATGAGCATGTTTTTGGTCTGTGGGAGGAAGCCGGAGTACCCGGAGAGAACCCACGCATGCACGGGAAGAACATGCAAACTTCACACAGAAAGGCCCCGCCTGACCCGGGGATCGAACCGGCAACCTTCTTGCTGTGAGGCACCCGCACTACCTGCTGCGCCACCGTGCAGCCCGTATTTGAAACAAATGATGAAAAAATCTACAACTACAACATCATGACAGTGTGCACATACAAAGCAATGAACCTCTTCATCTGCAAATAAACCTGAGTCCTCTGTCTTCTTACCTCACCCAAGCAGCCTTCCTTCTCCATGTATTTCTTGACATTGTGCCAGATACGACTCTTGGTGAGGAGGTTGCCCCCGGTGGCTTGTTCAAACTTCTCATAGCTGCCATATCGCTGCAGGGCAAGCTCCATGATATGCACTGCCTGCAAGAGACGTGAAATTCATAATGCAAAGGCTGCCCATGACTAATGACTGTCTTTGACATCTTCTGTTGTTGAGGCTTTGGACAGGCAGACAAATTCATTACCCACAAACCATCTAACATCTTATCAGTAAACTGTGCACTTTGCTAACGACCAGTCTTCTCAGCTTATAGAGGTGGCAATGATAAAAAGCAAAACCAAAACAAAACAAACAAAATATTACTTAATACTACCGTCCTTCATTTTCCCAGACAAATGTCATAAACGTCATACTGTGAGACAAATGTGAATCAAGTGACGGTCCACTTTCAAAGTTCATCACAGAGAAAGAAAACAAACCAGGGCAACCTACACAGGATCATTTTACTGCATTTCCTGTTGAGCTCACTCACTCTTTCCTTGCCTGAGTATCTGTATACTTGTATTACCTGAACAGAACACCACAGGGATGCTGTCCTGTTCACTTGAAACATGTCTGACCTCATATCCTTATTTACTCATTTCTGGGGTGATTGGTTGGAAACATGAATTGGAATTCTTGTCTTCTTACAAAACAAAAACTTACAATACTGTATGATTATTCTACAGCTTCAGTGATGCTCACTGGACATGTCCTCACACTGTTGATGTTGACTTCAGACAGACTGAGGCAGTTTTAAACTAATCCATTAGTGTTTGCTAAACAAAGTCTTGTGCATTTGTCTCCTTAACTATTTAGTCCCAGCCACTTTCCACTTGCAGTGAGACAGCAGACTCACCTTGCTTCAGCTCTGAGTGTCTCTGACACTAAACAACCTTGTCAGCAGGTGTCCTTGATCACAGCATCCACCTTGACTGTTGGCATGAGGCTGTTGATCCCAAACCAGCCAGCTCAGCACAAAGCTTGTGTACTTAAGACACTGCTGCAGCCGTGATGAATGACCTGTCTGTGCTTTTGGACTGACTGATAAAAGTACTAAAATTAAAAAGACAAAAATGAAAAAAATACTAAACTCAGCCTATAAAAATTCCACGTGTGATGTTTTAATCATATTATATACATTTTCTACAGGCTAGTAAAGTTCCCTGAAAAAACTTAATAAATAAGACATTTGGTCAGTGTCCTTAATGACAGCTACAGCTCTGTTGCAGATATACTCGCTGTAGGAAAACATGACTTTGTCAGCATCCTCTATGTTAAAAATTTATATAGGAATGTATATGTGTATATAGGTGTATATAGGATAGATTTTTGGTGTGATGCATGTACAATTTGTTTAGTCAGTCTTACCTTCACTAGCCATATTCTACCAGGTTTTCAAAGGATTAGTCACTGCTTATAGGACCCTAACACCCTTTATGCTTTGAGTTTCCTTGTTATAATTGTTTGGATTGATCACATAGCAGCTAACAAGACAGCTAACAAGCACATTTCACTGAAGGTTATTCACTGCAGATGTTATTACTCTCACCTGGGCAAATGAAGCAAACCATGAGAATTAAATTGTTGTTTCAAACACAAACACACCCTTACCTGTGTCAGAAAACGGTCTGAGGCATTGTTATGCCTTGCCAGGACAAGTGCAGAGGCAGGGTTGCTGTACTCAAACTGGGGATTGTAGTTGAAGTCAGACTTAAAAAACTTGGCCTTCTCTCGCTCAACATTAGATGGCTTGATGGCCGTAAGGATGCAGAGCTTCTTGGCATTTTCCACTTCCCGCGTTATTGCTGCTTTGTGCAATGAAGGAAGTTTAGTGCGAGGGGAATTGGGGATGCATATCTTCCTGTGATGTGGAACTGTACGAGGGGCCAGGCCGATGGTGCTGCCCACTACTGCGATGTTCCGTGCTGGTTTAGGGAGATTGGGGTTGCTGCCTGAGAGGACACGATTCGTCTGTGCAGGTTTACTGCTGCCTTCTGGAGTGCGCACCTTTTTAGGAGCCAATCCTGGACGGTTTCTTTTACTAAATGTGGTGCCACATTTCACTGATGTTTTTGGCCTCCTGTAGGGGGACTGCTTGGGGCTCTTCTTCTCCTCTTCCTCAGCTTGCAGCAGGACATTGTAGCTGCTGGAGTCAGTGCTAAAGAGGTCTTTGAGAACACCTGAAGAAATCTTGTCCAGATATACTTGGCTTGGACTCAGTGCCCTGTCAGCAGAGTTTAAGATATACTTTTTGGACATTTCTACCTCTGGCCAGTGGAGTCTTTCTGTAAGAAGGAAGATGAGAGACCAGTAAGGGAGGACAGTGAATCTGTTTGCTGTTTACTTTAGACTCCTCTTCACGTGCAGACCTTTTATAGATAGACTTCATAGACTAATCCTCTTATCAAGGCAGGATAAAATTAGATCTATTCCAATGCCAAGCTAAAAAAAAAAAAAAAGGTACTAAATGAGTGGAACACAATCTGTATTTCTACAACCATAATAGTGTGATATGTCTCAAATAGATGCTATTTCACTTGTCTTGAACTTCTGTTATGTCAGCAGTCCATGGCTATGACCCATTCACTTTAATGAGTCAGTATCCTGCTATCACACAGGATATTATTCTCATGTCTCCAGAGACTGGCAATACAGCAAAGGAGTCAGAGTGCAGGGCTCTGTGATTTCCTGTAAGAAGACCTGGATCATCATCACAGCTCAAGCAGGCTCTCTGTTCAGACAGGAGCACTGAGGCAGAATCCATGCAATGACAGACAGCACAAATTAATGACCTTAGCAGCACAGCAATGATTGGAAGAGGGAAAGTACAAATTGGAGCTTCATTGGCTTGCTCAGCCACCAAATCAAATACTATTACCTAACACATCAGCTGGATATCTCATCATCTGAGGTTACTATCACATCATACTGTAAGCAAAAAAAATAAAAAATAAAAAAAAAGTTATCAACCCCAGTGTCTACTGAACCATGGTGTGTTAAAGTTTTACAAAATTAGTTTAGGAGCCAGTCCAGAAACTGATTCAGCTGCAAGACAAAATTAATCAGTGCTCAACGTCTCCACCTCATCCATCATGTTAATAAAAATATCAAGCACTGATGTTAATTTAAACCATACGATTGGCAATAACGAGCATGATTCAGCACAGAATACGTTCACCAGATATCTGCTTTTCACACTGCCATGAGTCTTTCCAAAGCAAATGCGTAGGACACAGGAAGTTGACTATTATGAGACACGATGTAGGCAACAATAACGAAACATAAACGGAGAATAATGAGCAAATTCCTGCTCTCCCAAAATATATTCGATTTTTGTCTACGTTGATATTTCTCTCGTAATATTGAGTTAATTTTACAGCTAACTGTACTTTAAATTTCACCTTGCCCAACTTTAACCGAGCTAACGCTGAGCTAGTTCCCACCTGGGATAAGTGGTGTCACGTCAGTGCTTTTAAGGAAAGCTTCCATTCTTACTGTTATTATCATATTAACATGAAGTGCTTATTAACGTTACGTTAGGTTCCTGATGCTATTAATCCGCTAAGTAAGTTAGACGAGCTCCAACCTAGTCACAGGAAAATAAGAGAAACAGAAATCCAACATTAACTTTACCTGTTACTTTTATGGACTCCAGCATCCTCTGTTAAGGTCTCTGTAACGCTGAACCTGAAACACCAGCGTTCAAACAATACAAACGTTACTAAACAAGTAAACCTAGCTAAATTAGCCGGCTAATGTTGACCAAATAGAAAAGAGAAAGCGAGATACCTGTCGTGGCTACGTATTACAACATGTAGAAAAATTTCAAAAACAAAAAAAACAATTTAATGGATAACAGCCGAGGTATCCGTCCCATCTACACTGAACCTCTGCCAAACTGACGACAAAGCGCTGAGCTGTCCGGGTGGAACGGGCTGTGCATTGACTGATTTGTTTCCATGGTTTCATTGGCAAATACGCAATACACATGGATGCTCATGGGAAATGCAGTCCCTCTGAGAATAGGTTGAGACACCGTATAAAATATCAGGGTTTGTCTTTTAATGGTTGGAGAATCATATATAATTTGTAATTCAGCATTTATATACATGGTTAGTGGACTGAATTTAGTGCTCATATATTAGATCATATTCACAGAGCTGTCATTTTCCTCTGACGTCACACTCAATGTGGGAAGCTCAGGTGCAGCTCTATCAAAATGAAAACGTCGTACTGCTGTGTTCCAGGATGAAAGTCATATTAACGAACGGAGTCTGACAAATGGTCATCATGTCACCGCTTCCCGATTGATGAGCAACTGAAAAGCCTATTGATAGAAAAAATACGGAGGGGTTGGGCAATATTTCAAGGTAACACAACATATCCGATAACCGGTTAGCTACTGTTGGAGCAGCTAACCTTAGCATTCAGCCGCTTCGTGGTTAACGTTACCGTTTGATAGAGTTACACGATACAGTAGGAAAGGCATACATTAATTCTGATATATCAACGCACATCTTTGACACTTTTTAAGCGTTAAATTAAAATGCACTAACTTTGGATTCAGGTGTAATCAAACTTTCAATGTAATGTTAAATGTCTCTCTAGCTGACCTCGGAAAAGATCTCATCAGTAACGTTATGTCATGACATTGTGTTCACTGGAACACAATTCTGTGTAATGTTCACACGGATTACATACAACATAGAAGTGTGTTCCGAGCAGTGTAGCGTTTTGTGTGGCATGAAGTGTCATGAGACATGCCTTCTTCGTTAACTACATCAAGTTCGATTACGTGCGTTTTACTTCCGTCTTAAAAAAAATGGGTACAAGATGTGCTTAGCTATTTCAGAACTAGTGTTATTTTACGCCTTTCATATCGTGTCGTCTATGAAATGGTAATGTTAGCTAGGAAGTTGTTAAATCCTAAGGTTAGCTGTTGTCCAACGGTATAGCTAATGGGTTATCAAATATGCTGTTTTACCTTGAAACATGGCCCTATGTCCCACCGGATATTCTATACCTATTGTCTTTTCAGTTGCTGATCAATCGGGGAGCGGTGAAATGATAAAGATTTGTCAGATTCCCTACGTTTATTTGACTCACAACCTGATACATGGCAGTACAACATTTTTAGATAACAGCACTTGAGCCTCCCACCCTGAGCGTGACGTCAGAGGAAAATGACCGCCGCTGTGTGAATAAGGTCTATAAGACGCCATGGTTGTAGTTTTCTGTGGACTGGTTGCACCGTCTGTCTTGAGTTCACAACCCACCCGTAAAGAAGCCATGCTCCGCAGCAATTCAGTGTTATGTCAGCAATAAACTGAATATCTAACCAGTAGTTTTGTCCTGCTGGCATTTGTAAAATGACCTATGATAATCCAAGTAAGTATTTATTTGAGGTCATTCATATACACTTCTAATAATTGAAATATGTGAGAAAACCTTTTAGGTCAATTAACTTAAAATAAATAAATAAATAAATAAATAAATAAATAAATAAATAAATAAATAAATAAATAAAATACAGCCCTTTTACCAAGCGCAATACAACATATAACATTAGAATTTTTTCTCATAAGAATAATAATTGCTATGGCAGTAGGATTTTTATGGCATTCAGTATTTGTATAATCTGTGCATAATGTATACATAGTTGTTTTTCTATTATGTATTATTGTATTAGTATTATTGTGTCACTGTTTTTGCTTTTTGTAATACTTACTGGCTGTAATGACTTAATTGCCCGGTGTGGGATCAATAAAGTCCTATCTTTTTTGGCACGTCTGCGAAACCGTATTTGGTTCACAATTTTAGCATATTTTAGCATTATGACTGACAGAGTCACCACGAAATGTATGTGCTGTGAAAGTTGCAGGTCACATTACAGATGAGGATGAGATAGTACCATAGAAAAAGTTAGAGAATATCAGCAGTCACCACTCTACCTGGACACTCTTTAGGCCATGTGTAAAATAGTAAATCACAACAACTGAGACAATAGTAATAGGGTGATTGATAACTAATCTATAGCAGCCTGAGAGGATGAGAGTCAGAAACAGGTCTCTGAATCCTGTTGTACTAATAGATGATGTAGTCTTTGTAGGCATGTATTTCTGGATCCATAATTCATGTATCAATAAGATTTCAGCCTGTATTTTTTTTTTCCATTGTATTACTTTCTGGATTGAGTGTGAAACAAAATGAATTTGGTTCAAAATAATTTCAGTTCAATATACCTTTATTTGTTCCACAAGGAGAAATTCCAAAATTATTGAATGATTACAGTGATTGCAGTAAAAAGGCGGAGATATAAATCAATGTAATTCATAGGTTAATAGAAAGGCAAATAATCAGAACTGAGAATGAAAAAATGCAGGTTTTCATTGTAATGAATGGAAAGTGAATGTGTGTATTAGCTCAGTGTACGCTTTAACCGCTTGTTTCTGAATCCACAGATGTCTGATTCATAAAGAAATGTGGAGCACTTGACACAGTGATGTGTATTGTAGTCTGTGGTCTAGTTGGTGCCTCGTAAAGTGACAGCACTTTCTACACGCCCAGGTTTTGATTGGCTCAACGAGTGTAAGCACGGCTCGTTGATTCTGATTGGATCTCAAGCACTCGCTCAACTGTTGGAGTCTGCGCAGTAGGCGCAGCGCTGAAATTCAAATTTGAACAGCAGTTGTTATGTGCAGAGAGAAGAGTCGAGAAGAGGACAACAGAAGCTGAGAGCCGTTCAGCTCCCCTCATTACACCCTGTTTGTGTACACACAGTGGTGTATAAGACTTTTAAAAAACCCAGTTTTTAAAATAGTGCGCGTCTACGGATAAACTGTCAAAAATGGATCCATTTACTGAGGTGAGTGGGTGAGCTAACTCAACTAGCTAGTTTGCTATCGTCCGCACTGGTATGGTAGCTAATGGGGGGTTGAGTCAAAATAGTGCTAAATGTTATCTGCTAATGCTAAGCTACCTAACATAACATTTAGTATTTTTATAATGTCATTAGACAGACGTTAGATGCACCAGCAGACGCACTTGTTTACTTCCGTTGTACTTTAGTGTAAGCTAACGTTAGCATACAGAAATGTATGGTAAGACATTCATACAAGACCAATGAAAATATATCACGTGTTGTGTCTTTGTCTTTTCAGTCGTCAGCAAGCACAAATCTGCAACAGAAATAACAACTAGCTTAGGTAGAATTTTAAAGATCTGACGGCTAAGGTTAACTTATATATATAAGTTATATAACTTATGTGTGTTAACTACTACGTGTTTGACCAGTTGGTAAGTAATTTATTCAGAGTGCTGACTGACCAGCTTCCTATACAGTATTATAGCATCGATATTCTTGTACTTCATCCGTTCACTGTTTCAATACACCAAAATTTGTTTAGCATAACGCTATTCAACTGAAACAGCTTTATCTCCATTTAAGGAAATGATACGTGTCAGCACTGGAATTTGTCCAACACTAGGTCCTCTTTGCTTAATTTTCTCTCCTTGCCTTAATGTAAGGAATGAAATTAGAAATGATTTATTCCTAAAAACTGTTTTTGTAATTCCAGTATCTGAGCCAATAACGTTAGAGTTTGAAATTTCAAATCCAGGAACTACAAGCAGGAGTGGCTCATTCCACAGGAATGCTGCTAAATGTGACTTCAGGTTTTCCACAACGCCTGGAGAAATGGTGCAGGCGGTGCGGTACAGCTGCAGGAATGTGTTGGAGCTTGCAAAGTTAACGCACTGCACAGTAAATCAGATTGTGTGAGGCCAAGGCAGAGGAATGTCGTGAAAAGAAAGAGGAAGGAAAGAGGGCAAGCAGACACATCCCTTTTTTATCTCTGGTGGAGAAGGGCTGCTTTGTGTGTCTTAGGCTGTTACGTTATTTGTTAATAGCCATTATGAAGACAGACAATATGCCGTGCCTTGTTCCAGAAGATTATCCAGCAACGAATCATCACATTTTGGCCCATTTGGAAAAAGCCACAGACTAATTGCAAGTCTCACAACAACAGGAGTGTAATTCTAAATAGGTTTGACTCTCAGATTCGTTGTCACAACATGGACAAATCTCAAGTCACAGGCTATGCTGCAGAACCAAAATCTATGGAAAGTTAGAAGCTGTCTGGGATTTGTGGGGGGATTTGTGATTCTGCCATTGCAAAACATTGTGTGATTTATTTATCTGTTTGTTTTTGTTTCTGTGACAAAAATAGTTGTGTCAAGAGTGAATTAAGAGAGCTAGAGATAGGTTCACACCCTGACTCCCAGGCTCCTTATCTCAGCACAGTGGGCCAATCATATGTGAATGTCAATTTGTCTGCTGTGGAAAGTTAGAGGAATTGTCTGATGCTCTTAATCCAGCTGGTGACAGGAATATTAGTGCACATGCTGTTGTTTGCAAAGAAATAGTTTGAGCATGCAGCTCCCCCTAAAAGCCTAAGTTGTTGTTTTTATAATTCTGTTTGTGCATAGATTAAACAACAACATGAAAGGTTGCCAGTTAACTTTAGATGTTGGAAGGTGTATTTTGAACTTTGGCCAGAGCCATGATAGCCGTTACCCCTGCTTCCAGTGTTTATGCTCAGCCTGGCTATTCACCTCCTGGCTCCAGCTCTGTGAAACTCTCTGATTTATGGTTGTGCATAAGGGTTACACTGCACAGTAGCTTCTGTGCCTACACATGGAGCTGCTGTAGGGGTAAGCAATGCTCGGCATTTTTCATTAACCAACATCTTGAAAAGCTGTCTCCACTGCAGACGTCCTGCTCACTACTTTCATCGCAGTGAATGAATGGACATTAAAAACAGGGACTGCACAGGAGTAGTCTTCTCTTCAGAAGAATGAGAAATGATGAAATAAATACAAGTTACGTGTATGCAGCTCCATTTCTGTATGTGTGCCTTTAGCCCACTCACTCTACATTACATAGAAAATAAAGAATGGTATACACAGTCACTTACTGTGGGAATATAATTATAGCTTTATAATTTTTTGTCTTGTTTTGCAGTGGTTGTATTTGTGGGTCAAGTCCAGCACTGAACTATTACTGCTACTAACCCTTTGCATTAAGTACAACTTAGTTTCCAGCTTTAACACAGAAACATAACATTGGTATCGATCTTCTCATCTCACTCAAGAAAAGAAAGTGAATAACCATATTTCCCTACATGTTGAACAATTCCTTAAAGGACATGAAGACCGACTAAAGCCTACAGGAAATTCCATATTCATGGATACATACTTGTTGCTTTGAACTGACTCCTTTAGTTATTCCTGTAGCATAATAGCAGGTGCTTTGAATTGCTGTGATAGTATTGACTCGCTGTGGGAGCACAGTCCTTAGCTTGGCTTGGATAAAAACATTTCTGCTGTGAAGAACATAAATAAAATTGCAGTAAAAGGCAACACTGTTGCAGCAAGTAAAGCAGGAGAGGAATCCTGGTTAAAAAAATGTGTAAATTCTTAAGTGCAATGCATACAGTTTACACTTTTTATGAACAGATGTGTAGCATAAGTTACCATAGTGATCTAGCCAGGTTAAAAGAGAGCCACCTTCACGGCATTGGAAACTCTGGCCATAGACTCAACATACCTTGCTAACCAATTGATCTTGTTTTGTAGTACACCCCACTGTTCAACAAAATAATGTAATCCGATGCAATCATCCTGCTATAATAACACTTTTCTCCAACTTATAATGTAAGGTGACAAGATTTAAAATTCTTTGGTATTGTATTATAGAGCTGCAGTGAGAAGTCGATTGCAAGAAAATTAATTACCAATTATTTTGATAATGGATAAAATGTCATTGTTCAAGCAAAAATGTCAAACATTTGCAGGTTCCAGTCTCTTAAATGTAATGATTTGCTGCTTTTCTTTGTCATTTATGATAGAAAATGAAGAGTCTTTGAGTTTTGGACTGTTGGTTGGATAAAAGAAGCAATTTGAAGAGCAAGCATTTTTCACCATTTTCTTTTTTACATTTTATAGACTAATCAGTTACTAGTGAAAATAATTGGCAGATTAATCAATGAGAGTAATCGTCAGTTGCAGCCCTGTTGTATTGTACCTGATACTGTGCAATAGAACATTCCTCACACGATGGCTTTATTCTGTCCATATGTATAAAGCAGGTGCTGGAGTAACAATTTAACTGTTTTTCATCAAACCAGAAACTGCTGGAGCGGACTCGGGCTCGCAGAGAAAACCTGCAGAAGAAAATGGCAGATAGACCAAATGCAGCAAACAGACCAATGGTCAAAAGGGCCAGAGAGCCACTGGCTGACACCAACACTATGATCAGTGAGCCTGTCATTGACAAAGGTATAAACATATCTGTGGGATTGCTGTGTGCTGAGACTTGTCCTCTCAGTTTGACCAACGAGTTGCAGTTCTACTCTTTTCTTACATTTCCCCACTTCCTCCCAGTTCCACAGGTGTCATCCAAGCCTTCTCCGTCCAAGCGCAGGTGCTCAGGGGAAAATATTCAGCCTGCAGCTGGCGAGGAGAACCAGGAGCCAGTGTTGACATGTCCTGTGGTACCCATGCTCTCAGATCCTCTGACAGACAAGAAACCCCCGGTGGGCCCCGCCAGCATCCGACATTCTTCCTCCCTGGAGAAGACTGCTGCCCGGCCTGCTGTCCAGTCTCAGCCAGGACAGCTGAAAACTGCACAGCCTGAGCCAGAGAAGATGGCTGTCACCCCTGCTCCTGATCCTCCAAACAGCAGAGAAGCAGACATGGTGACTGCCAGTTCAGTCCTGCAGAGGGACAAGAAGGACCTGGAGGAAGATCCAGCTCCATCTGCTGCTGGCATGAAGTCTCGTCTGCAGAGGCTAGCAGAGCAGAGAAAGTATTGGGATGAGAGTGGTAAGAATATTTTCTTTGTGCTGATTGGTGAGATTTTATTTCATTTGTTTAGCTTTTAAGATAAAATAATTTTAAGTAAGTAATCAATATTTAGATAATCCATGATCACATTTTAAACAAAGGACAATCTTCACACCAAAACATGGGGTCAGAACATGTCACTTTCAGTTAATGTTGCTTTTAATAGACTGACAGCCATTAAATGGTAACTAACCAGTTAATTTTGCGTTGAGGAGCATGTGGGACGGGATTTCTCAGTCAGTCATGTCCTGAAAGATTTCAGTGTCCTGGACAAATGGGGGGAATTCTGCATTCTGTTTTTGAAATTGGTAGAGTATTGAGCGAGCCACTAAGCGGGCTGCAGTAATCCCTCTGTGCATTAAATATACTTCCACTGAAAGTGTCTGTTTTTGCCACTGACAGGGTCAGGCTGTTATTCTAACTGTCTGATCACATGATGGAAAGGATCTCAACAGAGATATATTTTTGTCAAAGAGTAAGATTCTTTTTTGTTTAACCAGAAACGGCAGCTATGTTACTCACGCTAAAGCCACTAGACTCCATTCATAGAAGCAGTAATTTTATTATCAGATAAAGGGTGGTGGGTGGGTGTGCATGCGGGCGGATGCGGGCGCATGCATGAGTAAATTGTTAATTTTAAGATGAAGACTTGGGTTAAGGCAAGGATTAGGTTAGGTTAGAGTAAGGGTTAGGGTTAGGGTTAGGCAAGTAGTGGTTATGGTAATGGTCAGGGTAACTCTCCAGGAAATGCATGTAAGTCTATGTATTGTCCCCAAAAATGATGAAAACTTAACAGGTGGGTGTGTATAACTAAACCCACAGACCAACATGCACAACCCATCAAAAATATTCTCTGTGGTTACCCAATTAACGGTTAACCATTGACATCTTTAATTATGATCCTAGTAAGAGTCAGGTGCCAAAGACAGAAAAGGCCACAATGCTTCACCTGTTTTTCTGTAGTTGTACTGTCTGTTCCTGCAGCAGAAAGGGTTTCTGATTTTACTGTGGGCCACTCATTTGGTGTTTCAGGAATTCAAAATTTGAGATTGCTAATTGTCAAGAGTGCAATGTTCACTCTCACAAATGTCAAATATAGTTTGCCCCTGGACAAACATATGACTACCTTTTCAGGCACCTCTGATGCATATCCAGAGTCAGACTGCACTCCTTTGTCCCTGTTGAAGAAACATGCGGAGGTCCCACCAGCCACCGTCCCCACTGTGTCCTCACAAACTCCTGTGGGGAGGAAAGGCAGACTGGCCAACCTCGCTGCCACCATTGGATCCTGGGAAGACGACCTAAGCCATGCTAACATTCCCCGCGAGGATGCAAAAGCGAAGCCTGGTTTAGCTGTTCCCAAGTTTGCAGTCAGAGATGCTGCAGTGGCTACCAGCACTAAATCAAGTGCTGCAGGCCATGTGGTGGCCAGTTCAGCTGTAAGCAGCAAGAACACATCCAGCTCTCATCAGGTATGTTCATCTGAAATGGTCTTATTCTTCAGCTTAACCATTTTTTGTCCAGCTGATATTATATGAATTGTCTGCTTTGGTGAATTTACCTACTCTTTTCATTTTATCCAACGTGTACCATTCCAGCAGCATTCAAGCAGCACATGCTTGTTCCAAGTCCTCAAATGTGGGAGCTTACTGGTTTTCAGTGCGATAGTTGCAAACTTGCACTTTTAACACAGAGCTTTTTAGTTTGACCTCTAGACCAACAGGATGCCCCAGTTTATATATTTTTTGTCCATTCTTTGTTAATCAAGGAACTATTGTATGTCTTTTTAGCAGGCTGCATATTCTCCAGTGAAGTCTAGCCGAGTGGTTCTCCCAAGCCCTCAGAAGGCTGACATTCCTGCAACCAGGCCAGCACCCCAGTCCAGTCCTCAGAAGAGTTCTAACCAGGGGATGACCTTGCCTTCTAGTCCCCAGAAGGCCAGCCCTTCCTCCTCAACATCATTGCTTCAAAGTCCCCTGAAGAATCAGGGCCTCTCCCGGGACCTCAAACCCACCTCCAGCCCACAGAAACCAGAACTACGTGCCAAACCCACCACTGCTGGCCCCCCTGTCCACCAGGAAAAGGCTACTGCTGGAACACCCGGTGAGTCATGTTACAGTTCAGTTTGGAAATATTTTAGAAAATTGGATAAGGGGTGATGTCCTAGTTATTTAGATGTGCTCCATCAGAGTAACTGAATTACTTGGGTAAATACATTAGGTTGTATAACGTAAGGTGTTATGCTATATATTACATGTACCAGGAGCACCTTCCTGAGCTCTTCCTTTGCTGTGTTTTACTCTGGCCTGTTTATAGAAAATATGTATTAACTATATGTCCTCTTTGGTTTTGTGGCCAAATATGCTGAAAATTATCCTCATTTTAGATTTATACTTAACCTTGTATTTTTAATACAGCTGGTTTTGTTAAGTGTTTGATGTTGATCAGTTTCCTCCTAATGTGTGACAGAGTATATGGTATATTCCTCTATACTGTAGGAGTAAAATCTTTCCTTGAGCGCTTTGGAGAGAGGTGCCAGGAGCGTGCCACCCACAGCTCCCCAGCAGGGGGTGTTAACCATGCCAAGACACCCTCTGTAACTCCATTACCGGTCACACCAAACACCAGGCTGGTACAGGAGAGGCTCAGAGCTGCTCAGGCTGCCACCACAACCTGTGCTGATCTCACACAAAGACAGAAGCTGGTAGGTTGATGTCAGAGATTCTATAGTGCATCATCTTATTGTTGCAATCATTTTGTGTGATATCACAAAACCAAAATGGGATTTAAAAAAAAAATCCCTTAATTTCAGGAGAGAGAGTCTGAGCTGGCTCAGATTCGCAATCGCTTTCAGAAGGGGAACAATATGTGGAAAAACAAAGATGAAGTGGTAGCAACCAATAAAACCACGGACATCAAGGTTGGTCAAAAAGCATCTCGCAAAATAGGCATGTTTTCATAGAATGTGCAAAATTCTAATAAATAATGTGCTTTTTAGGAACAGCTTCACAAGCCTGTGGAGGCTGAAGTTGCCCCACTTGAACCGCAGGATGAACCCACAGCGCCCTCTACTGAGAGCACAGATCCACCCGTAACGTGCATGTCTCCAGGTATTCAACAGTGTTTCAGAGTGGTGATTAAACACTTTTGTTTGGTTGTTTCCAGATGTTTGAGTGATCAGTTACAATAATAGATCAACAGATACAATGCTCTCTGTTTTGCAAAGTAACATGATTACAAATTGAAGAACTTTTGGGATGATGATTCCTGCATGAGGATTACAAATTGATTTTTAGCTCAGCTCAGCATCTCTGAGGTTCATTATCAAACCTTCTCCACAGTAAAACGTTTGAATTTCTTTGTTGAATACAATACTCTAGTGTAATGGCTTTCTGGCTATTATAACACATTATGTTTAAGTAATGAGGTGTAGAATGAATCAATGTCATTTATGTGCAAAGAGGATCTATAGTTTTTGAGCATATATAAACCATAATTCTGGCCATTATTCAGCTCCATAACTCAGGAACAGAAGGAGAGACTGTGACCATGTTTCATATTTGGTCAGATGCTGAACTGGGGACTCTAATCTTGGGTGTCCGCCTTCAAACTGTGCTGATTGTTTAGATTTTCTTTGCTGCTGAGTTGAAGATGTGTGTGAAGCATCCACATTTTAGAATTTGTAGCTTCTTTGAAGCATTGTAGTCAAACACAAACTCATTGGTTCTGCTGATATTGAGCTTCAGGTGATTGTTGTTGCTCCATGTGATGAAGCTCCCTATCAGTCCTCTGTTCTCCTCTGGAAAAACAGTCTCTAGGTGAAGACAGCATGTTTCTACATGGAAATTATTCACACGTCAGTAACGTGAGAACTTCAGTTTCACCAAAAAAATACACTTAATACCTTTTATTAAATTCCCCTCAAAGTTTTTACGACATAATATATGAATCTGGAGAGTGATGTACACTGCATCTTGGTTGGAAGGTGAATACAACCGCAAGATGTTAATTGCATTGCTGCTGAACTGCATCAGTAATTTAATTGAACTTGATTGCAACAGATGGCTTTGACTGTTGCAGCAGGTTTGAGAGTTTACAAACACTGGTAAAGGTGAGCCTCAGTTGTAATGGATAGAGGTGCTGAATGTCAGTGAAGTGGGAAAATGTGTTATTTTCTAACACACACACACACACACACACACACACATATATATACATATACATACATACACACACACACACACACACACACACACACACACACACACACACACACACACACATATATATATATATATATATATATATATATATATATATATATATTTATATATTTATATATATTTTTTTTTTTTTTTTTTTTTTTTAATAACAGGTCATGGATTGATGGTCTCCCCTCCAGCCTCAACATCCAGTCCTCTCAGGGTGCTCACCCATGCTATAGAGAAGACTACTGAGGAAACCCCAGAAGACAAGGAGGTGGTCAAGGAGATCGAGATGAATGTGGACCAGTCCATCAACTCTGCAGTGATCAATGAGCTGTTTGACGGTGTCCTGGAGCAGAGTGCAGATGAGAGTGATGACGAGGAGGAAGATGCTTTGAATATCTCCTCCATGTCCCTCCTCGCTCCACTAGCAGAGACTGTGGCAGCTGTAGTGAAGAGTCCAGAACGCAGAATGATGGTAGGCAACAACATGATGTGTCTTTCTGCCACTTACATGCACTTTTATAAGAGTTAGTGTTGGACCTTTCTTGGTGAGGCCAAAATGGCCAGAAGCTGCTGGACAAAAACATTTTCTTCATGTCTTTTTGCAGACGTCAACTCCAGCCAGCTCATTCCTGACAAAGAACAACACTCCAGACAGTGTTTCCAAACCGAGCAAGTTCCAGAGTGCTAACATGATACGGACCGGCTCCCCAGACAGTGTTGAGGCCTCAAATGAGGACCTCAAATTGCCATATAGGTGAGTGGAGAACTTACTATATGCTCTATATGTAGTACTCGGATGTATTAAAGCTTGCCGTCGTTCTTGTTTCAGTAAATGTGTAACTTCTATGTGGGTGTGTGTGTTAGCATTGATGCATATAGGTCCACCAGGGTGAAAGAGACTGAGAGACCCAACGTCAAACAGGTGATTGTGAGAAAAGAGGACGTTTCTCACAGAGCGGAGGAGCCTAGAGGGTCCAGTCTCTTCAATGTCAAACAGAAAATGAAGGTTTGGAATAAATACTTTAATTTGATTCTTGCCAGGTTACATATGAGTGTAAAGTTTTTATATGTACTCTGTTATTCACTTGATTTATGCACAACCCAGATTAAGAACTTAAAAAAATAGACTTGATTTTCAATTGAAAATGCTACAGAGACCTTATATTTAAGTCCTACCAAATGTCAGAAATAAAAATTGAATTTACATTTTCCTCATTGTCAAGTGGAGATTAAGATCCACTTGCTGAAAAAGAAGTGAATTCTCAGCCTGCATTTTTCGGAGTAAACAGAAGATGTCAGTAAAGCATAATGTTGCACATCCAACCCTGATTCCAAAAAGTTGGGATGTTGTGGAAATCATAAATAAAATCGAATGTGATGATTTGATGATCCTTTTTGACATGTACTCATTTGAAAACAGTTCAAGATCAGAATACTTTTATTCTGTTTTACCTCACCAATGTCATTGGTTTGAACATTAAATATCTCTCTTTGTCTTTGTACTGTTTTTAATTGAATTTAGGCTGAAAAACATTTACAAATCACTGCATTCTGTTTTTATCTGCATTTACACAGCATGCTAGCTTTTTGGGAATTGGGGTTATACATTAAAAAAACATCACACATTTGCTGAAAATGCACATTGTGAGTGTCAAAAACAAGTTTCAAACCGCTTAGTTTACCATAAGGAGGACAAGGTTTCTATCACTCTGTATGTGTCCGTAGTTTCTGACGAATGAGATGAACCTGCAGCAGACCGTTATTCATCAGGCCAGTCAGGCCCTGAACTGCTGCACAGATGAAGAGCACGGCAAAGGATCCCAGGTGGAAGCTGAGGCACAGAGGCTGCTGTTGGTGGCAAGTGAGTTTCTTCAGACGATACATGACGCATGCTTGGCACACTTACATGTGGTTTTAGAAGTTATTCAGCTTCATTTATAAAATGTTTGCCTGATATCAGACAGACTTGTCATCTCATGTCACTGTTTCCATCTTCAGTCTGAAGTTGCTTCCACTCTAACTGGTTTCATGGGGAGGGGGATTCGTTTTTCACTAACTGGTCTCTAGAGACCAGCGTATTCACTTGAGTCTAATGTCATTCTAAGTCAACACTGATGCGTTGCTATGCCAACATACTGGTTTGGTCAGGCTTTTAAGAGTGGAGTGGAAGTAAAAACAGTAACAGTAAAAACTATGATGTTGGGTGAAGAACAGCCACAATAGCAGCGTCTGTCTTGTTTTTACTCCTTGATTCTGGTGCACAGCTTCACAACACTTGCCAACACACACAAGCCGTTTCAAGACTGTGTGTAAACCTGGCTTTTAGACATCTGCTTTGCATAAATAATAAAGCCACAGCACTGCCTCAGTTTGTCCATATTTATTTTGAAGGCCTCTCTCTGTAGGATTTGGTGATTCCCAGTGGAAGTATCAAAGCTTGACTTTCTTTTCTTTCAACATTGTAAGCTGAGAGGAGGGAAGCATTGAAGGCAGAGCTGGATCGTCTGAAAGGAGACCCAGCAGGCCAGAAAAAGGCCCCTGCAGCCCCAGAACCTCTGAGCGTTTCTGCCTCCAAGGGCTCCATCACCCTGCAGGAGTTACGCCTGCCTCTCAAGGCAGACTTTGCTTGCTCCACTGCCAACAAGCCAGGTAGACTCACAGTGCAATCATTTTAAAGAAGCACTCCACTGTTCAACGTTTTCTACAGACATCAGTTGTCACTCAGTATTGTTGAGTATTTATTGTACTGATGGTTAACATCATTCTGTCTTTTGATTATTTCAGAAGCAACCAAATATTCCTTCTTTGTCATGATTCGTGCTGGAGCAGAGCACACTGTGGCCACACCATTGGCCAGCACCCACCGCGGCCTCAGTGGGGACACCCTCACCTTCCCTACAAAGTTCACCATGTAAATCACATGCTCCTTCTCCTGCTCCGAGAAACAAATGCACGACATGATAATGATGATGACTTATTATGATTTGATTGAGATTCAGACATGGTTATTTCCCTTTGACATGATAGTGTTTAGTGTGGTTGTTTGCTAAAGTTTAGTCCAAAATGCAAGTTTTTAACCATCTGTATTGAACAGGGAATAGGTCAAACTGATTTCTGTTGATCATTACGGAATATTAACAAAAACTACCCGTCTCACCTCTTCACTTTCAGCTCTGACGTCTCCAGTAACTTTGAAGTTGACATTGAGGTGTATGGCCTGGTGAGTGTCTGACATCATGGTTCACACATACCAAAATAATGATGCTCTGTACACATCCTGTATGCACTGTACAGTATTTTCTGATTTTGCGTCTTGCGTTTGAATGAATGTTGAAGTATGAATGAAAGTCTAGGAAAATTATATCTCTGCAGATCTAGATTTTGGACCATCATCCAGTAGAAATTACAGATACTTGTTTTTTCCAGTTTAATGTTGATTTCTTCCTGTGCACTTTTCTTAAGATGACAATGGAACTATGATTCTTGATGCTTTGAGTTGTAATCTAGAAATACTGACTACTGGTTCATTCCTAACACATGCCTAACTGCTGACATCCTCAGGTGCAGAAACGTGAGGTCTGCAGTGACAAGAAGAAGAAACCCAGCAAGTCAAAGGTAAAGCTCCACACCAAATGGAGAACACGTTGCCAAACAATGACAGAGCATGTGTCAATACTCAAAAAGTGTGCATCTGTGTGTGTCCAGATAATATGGAGACAGGTTCATGAGGCCCATGATCTGTGTATGTCGGTATGAACAGTTTCTGTATCAGATCCCTCACATGTCGGTGGGTGTGCACTGTGCGGGCAGATTTACTTTTAAAGAATATCACGACTATGAAACTGCTTCTGTACAGAGCTTTGGGTGCTCATTTCATTTAGAGGAGAAGAATGCTAACCGGGCAGCAACAAACACATCCCTCAGACACACTGTACTGTCACATCTTTCCTTTTTGGGCAAAAATCTGTACGTTTATCTTTGTAGGCTATCACGCCAAAGAGATTCCTCGCCATCACTGTAAGTATTTCAAAAGTATTTTCTGCTGCTGAACAATCATTTCAGATTTTCTTCATAAATTTTATATCTAAGGTAACTTCACATCTTCCTTAAATTTGTTTTTGAATTTGTTCCTTTCATCTTTTGTTTTGCAGAAGAGTGTTCAGACACCAGGTATGTAAAGATATGAAATCATCATCAAGTCAATGGAAAGCTTTTGCATCTCACAGACAGCTTCAGGGACGTGGTAAATGTAAACCATGGGGTGCTGTTTTCCCCATATGAGATATTGATGATGTCTTTCTTTCTGCGTGTAGTTGTGGCCAGTCCAGGTGGCCCCAATGCTATTCGCACCAGTAATTTCATCCTGGTCGGATCACACAAGCTCACGCTCTCCTCTATTGGGAAGGCCAAATTTCCTTTGGAGAAGGTAAAGAAAGCTGCAGATGTCACCTTTTCATATCCTCCTCATCTTTCTTCCACACACACATGCTTCTAGAGCACTTTAGTTTCCTTCTTTATTCTGTGTTTCGTATGTGCCTGGCCTTTGTCTGCTGTATGTACGACACTGACAAATACCTCACTTGGATCATAATATGCTTGTGTGCAGGCTTTACAGAGACTCACAGTAACCCTGTTTGTTCTCGTGGAACATATGTTCTGCCTGTGCACTCACTCACCTGCCTTGCTATGTTTCTTTTAGATCAAATATGAAGGAGAACTACTCAGTGGCATGTTTCATTCCAAGGTTACTACTTGTCCTATTGCATGTTTCTTGTGTGCTGTTTGTGTGGCAAGGAGGGTGAACACACTGTAACAAGTAATACTCTGCACTGCGTTGTTCCACTAACATTGTCAGCTTCATCTGATCACAAAGCTGTCCTCTAAAGGGAATGTGAGTTGCTTTCATCTGTCTAGGATTGTCAGCTGTTTTTAACCAACAGTAGTTAACATCTTAGGGCAGCTTGCATTGGAGCCTTCATTTGTTTAACCGTATCTGGTGACTTTATAACGTGTGACTCTTTCATAAAGTGTCTGTACTTTGAATTCAAGGTGCCGTTCTTGTGCCCTCTGGAGGGCCACATCTATCTCAAGATGCAGTGTGAAGTTGGCTCAAAGGTGGAAGAGAAAGGCTTCCTGGTGAGTGGCAGCGGATCACGTCATCGCCACAGATTAACACTGAGGCAGCCAGTTTGCTGATGTTGTCATTTTAATCTCCTCCTTAGACCATGTTTGAGGATGTTAGTGGATTTGGAGCATGGCACAGGAGGTGGTGTGTGTTGTCAGGGTACTGCATCTCCTACTGGACCTACCCAGACGATGAGAAACGCAAGGTAACTGAGCTGTTCTACAGCAAACCACTTTATTTCATTTCACTTTATTCATTAGTTTTCATAGACTATGGCAGGACATTAAAGAGAGACTGTAGCTGCGTTTCCATTACAGTTGTTCGCAAAATAAAAGCGATATTTCTGAAATTTCGACAAAGTTCAAGTGCTACTTGCAGGTGTTTCCATTGAACGGTGTTTTGCGAACTAACCGAAATTCTCGTAAATTCTCGGCCGTCCCGCGAGACTGGAAGATGGCCGAAAGCGTTATGCGTCTCGGTACACTGATCTCAGGAGCCGCTACGGCTGTTGCTGTACTTATTATGAACAGAAGGCGGAGGCAACGTATAACTGTTCAAAGGCGAAGCCCTTATGTGTGGCAGCGGCCAAGAATAAGGGATTTCTGGGAGAAGACTGTAAATGAGGAATTCACAGACGAACTGTGGATACAACATTTTCGGATGACCCGGGCCACGTTCAACGAGCTTTGCGGTGTTCTTGAACCTCTTGTGGCACCAGATGTGTCATGCCCCCGGGAGGCTGTTCCTACTCGGAAGCGCATGTAAATGCGAAAAAAGTGTTTCCATTACACTTTTGCGATACACTTTTATATCAACACGTCTGAAAAACCACCTCATGAGAGCGTAAAAATGTTTTTGCGATATTTGAGAGGATTTTCGGAATATAGGTGTTTCCATTACCAGTATTTTATTGCGATATTTAGGTTTTGCGCATTTCTAGGGGTAATGGAAACGCAGCTTGTAGCTTTGGCTGTTTGCTGTGCAATTCCTAATAGAAACATTTTGATGACAATTCCTTTAACTTGCTTCTTAAGCAATTGTAACCAAAATATCTCTGGTGGACTATTGCCACATCTCCACTAGCACGGCTTGACTCGACTCTACTCTACCCGGTTGTTTTGTGTTTCCATTAGGGATAGTACCTGGTACCCGATACTATTTTTAGTACCTGCTCTGGCGAGGTTCCAAGCAAGTAGAAGCGATACTATATGTGTGACGTCAACAGCCTGTCGGCCACTGATTGGCCAGAGAGTGTCGTCACTGGTCTGCGACGTCCAACACCGGAAAAACAATCCCGCCCCCTCCATTGTAACGGCGGGCGGGATTTGTGCTGAAATTGCTCATGATGGTTCCATCAGTTTATTTGTTTCACATGCAGAACACATCTGTAATGTTGGACTAACTGCTGTGCTGTGACAGCCAAGCCAGATACTGCAGCAGTACACTGTCTGTTAGAGAATGTGCATGGGGTCAGGGGGAATGCCATGGTACACTGTGTTGATAATAATCATCATCCTCTTCTTCCCCTTCACTTCTCCTCTTCTTTGGCTCTTCTATCAGAATCCCATTGGTCGCATCAACCTGTCTAACTGCACCAGTAAAAAGGTGGAACCAGTCAACAGAGAGTTCTGTGCCAGACCCAACACATTTGAGCTCATCACAGTCAGACCCCAAAGAGAGGATGACAAAGAGACGCTCGTCAGTCAGTGTCAGAACACTATGTGTGTCACCAAGTGAGTCCCTTTCATTTATGTGTCCATATATCCTTGTATGTCAGTTTGAAAAGTTTGCTGAGAAATATTGCCGCACTGCTGGACACAGTGTTTTTTCTGTGCAGAAACTGGCTGAGTGCAGACACCAAGGACGAGAGGAATCTGTGGATGAAGAAACTGAACCAGATTCTGGTGGATCTGCGTATGTGGCAGCCAGACGCCTGTCACAGGCCGCTGTAATTACTGCACTACGTCACAACCAGCCCTTCTATCTTTGGACTGTCATTATCAGTGACACATGCAATCACTAAGTGCAATACAATATAAGAATTGTTAAATATTTCCACTTGTGGATGTTTTACAGGAGATAAGTAAGCAAACACAAGTTGTAGATCAGAGGAAAGTACGTAAAGCCATACATTTGAAACATTTCAGTACAGTATTTTGTGTAGGAGTTGGGGTTTGGCACTACATTTATACATTTCCAGACTGGTCTGATACTCTGTTATTTTGTTGAGCTGTTGTTTTATTATGCCAATGCAAATATTTAGTGTCCTTCACATACAATGCATGGCTTTAAATTATTTGGTTTCAGTGCTGAAATCAGTATATAAATGGTGTTAAAATGATTGATTTTACAGCACCAAAGTTTTATCACACTTATCCTGCATGACAGCACAGAACTATACTGATTGATGCCTTTGGTAAGTTTTTACTCTCTCTACATATATATTAGCTTTTCTAACTTGTGGCATGACTTTCACCTGGTTTTTCTTCATTGCCTTGCACAGATTTTTGATACTAGTTATACCCCAGGTTTTATTCTGTTTGTAATGTTTGTTGTAATTGTTTGAGTGTGGAAGTTGAAGCAGTGCGGCGTAAAGTCTGTTACATGTTCTAAGCTATACAGACAGTGATATTTGAGAGTTAAAAATCCAACAACATATTGGCGTATATTATTTTATGTAAATGCAAACAAACATTTTTGATAAGAGTTCCATTTTTGTTATTAGACCTGTGACCTATGTATGTACACGTCAGAACATTTTACGGTGGAAAATAAAGTTGTCAGTGCTCTCTGATTGACAAACTATGTAACAATAACACTGTAAATCACCTTGAACACACCTTTTGGCTTTGTTTGCCACAGTTTGGCATTTATGATTATCAGGCAGCATTTATGTGTGATGAAAAAAAGATTAAAACAAACGTGCCTCGTCTACACAAAGGAAGCTGTTTGGATCGAGCATTGCATTTGCTTTGTTGATGTAGTGTTTGTGTGTTGTTTTTGTTTTGTGTTTTGTAGCTGCTCTTGAAGTGTTAATATCATAATATGTGGTATTACAACAGTGCCAGTCAACATTTCAGTTGCTTCTCCTCATTCAATGTTTCTTCTGAATCTCTTATTTTCTATATTGTATATTAATACTAATGACATGAAAACTATGAAAGAACACATTTGAAATTATATAACACTTACGCTGTTGGTATCCTCTCGACCGTCTTCTTGAGGTCCTCACCTGGAATGCTTTTCCAACGTCTTGAGAGAGTTTCCACATATGCTGAGCACTTGTTGGAACAGTTGATGAGCTGTATCTGCTGTTTGAACTGTGTGAAACATTTCTGTAGGCTCTAATCTCAGGTGCTGTTAATGGGTCGTGTCTGAGGCAGCAGAGGTAACTGTTGGTCCGTCCTCTCCTGGGCAGTCTTCATGAGAGCCAGTTTCATCATACATTTGATGGTTTTTGCAGCTCAACTGACTGTCGTGTGTTAAGGTAATGATGGGTTGTTTCTCTTATAAAACCTATTTTAGTTCTAACACTTTGTTTTCTTCATAATTCCACACGTGTTCTTTCATAGTTTTGATCTACAATGTAGAAAATGGTAAAGAAGAACCATTGGATGAGGAGGTGTCCAAACAGTGACTGGTGCTGTACATATGAAGTCTGATATGTCACCCCTTGTGTTGCTTATTGAGAGCATGTAACAGACTTTACTGTGACCCGGTGGGTGTTGGCAAGTTTCAGTTTGACAGAGTTCCTCTTTTCGGTTAAAGATGACTTATGGTGATAATGAATACAAACTTACAAAACTTCACAAGGCATATTGTTTCTTCATAGATTTTCATTATGAAGAATATGAGTGAGCAGGAAATATGTGGGTGGTTTCAACAGATACTTAATTCTTCAGCTTGTCAGGTGTTTGCAGATCAACGAGACTTCAATAAATGCCTGCATTAGGTTACTAATGCTAAGTACTCTGTCATTTTATTGAAATGCCATATTGAATGTACAATGATTTACAATGAAAGCTATTAGATATTTTAACATAATTTTATATACTAGCAAGTCAAAGTAATGATTTCTGTTTATTTGTAATATTAGGAGTATAGGAATGGAGCTTTATCAAAACCTCTAGTATCACAAACACGTTGCAGAGGTTGCTGCTGTGGCAGGTGATTCTGACGTGGACCTGCCTTACAGTACATCTGACAGTCAAAGTAACAGGACTCCTGCACGTGGAGCCACTTGGTGTTCTGTCAAAGTCTGTTTTCCCTGGCTCCAACCACAGAGGGCGGTGTTCCAGGAGACACAGACTGATGCAAGGATCAGGAATTCAACATAAATGTAGTGCAGGGGGTGCATGAAGAGGCAGGTATGTCTATAAAATACTCAACTAGTTCTCACAGAACAGCGGGTAATATAGATCCAGCTATTGTCTATCATGCAATCTATGCAGTTATCACTCGCCAAATTAAAGCTGCATCCATCAATGATTTTATATCAACAATAAATTAGATGGTTAGATGTACTGTGAAAATAGATGCTCACCGAGAAGAATTCTCACCATCTGCAGTTCCCCTCAGAGTTTGTTAGTGTCTATTATCTCATTGCTTTGGCTTTAAAGTCCACAACTTCACTGTTTTGGTTCATTCTCATTGCCTTCATCCCAGGAGCACCATCAGGCAGCTGTTTTCAGTGGAAAAGCTCTGATAAACCCACTGGACACTCTGGGGTCAGCACCAAACAGCAGACATGGACTAGCTGGTGAAAGTAGTGGAGGATTTAGCAACTAAAGAGCCAGATATTTTTATTTTTTATATAGGAGTTGGTGGAGACCCGACCCCAACTAAAAGGAGAGTGACTATTGGGCTTTAATCAAAATGAATGTTCATTTACTAATACAGTACATGGTACATGGTACACTCCCTTTCCTTTTGGACAGCCATACAAGACGTGGAATAGGCTGAATATAGGCTGTTGATCCAGATCAGCATAGGAGATGGTATGTGGGGTTCTGTCTATTTTGTCCTTTCTTGGTCTCTTTGTGAAGCATCTTTGAGTGTCCTGAAATCCGCTATATAAGTATAATGTATCGTTATTATTATTATAGGCTGTTGCATACATGTATGGAAGAACACAGGAACCAATGAGATGTATGTTATATATAAACTAATCTGCCATGCTTTTGGTTTATATATAATTTCAGGTTTTGGCAGCACAATCAATTTAAATAGAAGAGCCTGAAAGACAGGTCTTTGTCAACCATTTATTATAAAGTACAGAGTTGTCTTGAACAGGAATTCTTTAGTAAATTGAGACAAAAGAAAACTGCACTGCAAGAAGGTCGCCGGTTCGATTCCCGGGTCAGGCCTTTCTGTGTGAAGTTTGCATGTTCTTCCCGTGCATGCGTGGGTTCTCTCCGGGCACTCCAGCTTCCTCCCACAGACCAAAAACATGCTCGTTAGGTTGATTGGTGACTGTAAAATTGCCCCTGAGTGTGAGTGTGAATGGTTGTATGTCTGTATATGTTGCCCTGTGATTGATTGACGACCGGTCCAGGGTGTACCCCGCCTCCCGCCCGTTGACAGCTGAGATAGGCTCTGGCCCCCCCGCGAACCCGAAAGGGATAAGCGGATGGATGGATGGAAAACTGACAGCAGACATAAGCAGCCAATGTGTAGAACCAATACACAATACTCTCATGATAAATAAAAAGGGAACTAATGAATGTGATGCTGCATTTGATTAACTTATGATTTTGTCTTATTATTCAAGATTAAGGGCAAACTGTGGTTAGTTCTTATCAACTTGCAAAGTGCAAGAATTGCAAACTGTGAGACAGGATTATGTCAAGAAAGTTTCTGCAGCATTAAAAATGTCCAAGACGCTCACTATGAATGAGATCCAGAATTCCTTTGTGGAGACAGGTGAACCTTACAGGAGGACAGCGGTGGCAGCATCATGCCGTGGGACGCACTGGGAGGCTAGTTGGGATTGAGAGATAGGTGGATGTTGAACAGTATGCTGAGTAAAAAGCAGTTTCCAGAGTGCTTGGAATCTCAGACTGGGATGAACTTTTTTCAACTCCTCCTGGGAGATACTCCAGCTGAGCTTCCTCTTCACCATAATAGTCAATCGGGAATTGTAGTATAATTTTTTCCTAACAGAAATGTGATGATTTAAGGAAAGCTGTACTTAATGGTCATCAATAGCTGTAGTAGTGAATATGAAGCTGTAGTAAACATGTTAAGGGTCATAGACACATTGAGGTCCCAGAGGCGGGAACAGATCCTTACCAACTGGATATAAGATATAAGAGAGCATTGACCAGTGGAATTCAGAATCCTTTGGGTTTGTACCTTGTGCTTATCTGAACTATTCTCCTTATTGCTGGCAATAAAGCCTTTTTTTGCTCTTCAGAATCCTGTCTCCAGCTAATCATTTTTGAACTCTCTCAAGAAGATTTTTCCTTGAACCATTGGTCACTGTTGAATTTTGATTTTTGGTCCTTTGTGGCTTGAAACTTCGGTTTCTTGTGGGAGGGGAAATTGTGCTAAAAACAATTTCCCCTCGGGGATAAATAAAGTAATTCTGATTCTGATTCTGATTCTGATTCATAAAAGAGCTTGGTCTGTACCAGCTCTATATGGAAAGTGTCCTGAGACAACTTCTGTTGTGATTTGGCGCTATACAAAAATAAATTGAATTCTTTCTACCACAACAGAATGCAGTGTGACTGATAGTGGTGTCAGAAAGGAGGATGCTGACTAAGCTACGGACTATCTTGGACAGTGTCTCACACCCACTTCATGATGTGCTGGTCAGGCACAAGGGTACTTTCAGCGAGAGACTCATCCAACCAAAATGCACGACTGAACGCCACAGGAAATCTTCCTGCCTGTGGCCATCAACCTGTACAACTCCTCCCTCTGAATGGCCCTTGCACTTTTTCACTCCCTGTCAGATCATTCATATTTATACTGCAGTTCACTGTTGCCTTGATACAATAATCATGTTACTATTGTTCAAAACAAAGGACATTTTCCCCTCCGGGATCAATAAAGTATTTCTGATTCTGATTCTGATAGTCCAGTGCAATGCATGCATTACTGCTGACACTGCACCACTGTGTCTGTCCATCTCACACTCCATTCTACCCTCGCTGGTAAAGACTGGATAGGCCAAATTGGTGAGACTGAGAGACAGACGACCAGAGAGAAAAACGGTGACAACATCCTAATATCAAAGACAATAAAACCACTTCAGTGATAGCACAAAACAATATTGCAGTATTTGCAGAGGTTGTTCTGTGTTCTGATTAGAGCAGCCAGTAATAGTTATTACTGAGGCTTGTTATCTTTTTTTGGCAGCAAATTTTAACCAAAATCTTAGTGATTACACAGGATTAAAATATCTTCTCCTGAACCAATATTCCACATTCTGATTATATTATTACTATTTATATACTATTGCAACCCACATTTATGTTATTTATGTTAGGCTGTGACATCTAGTGGCAGTATATACTGTTCACTTATGTTTTGCTTACATGCCATGTTGGTCATGTTTGATAGTTTCATAGAAATTACTTGCACCACCTGCACATACCTCATACTGTTTATACCTCATGCCAATCACACTACCTGTATGTATTTATATTTTGAATATTATGACTGTTTGCACTTCTAGTTAGATGCTAAACTGCATTTCGTTGTCTCCCTGCTGCACTCTGACGAAGACAATAAAGCTGAATCTAATCTAATTACTAATAAATTACTAAGTACTAATTATAACGGAAGCAAAGGAGGAAGTCAGTTGATGTAGCATAAAGACTAAGACAGTCTGCATATGGAGGAAGGTGGGGTGGATGGATGGGTCAAACAAACACAGGACTTTCACACAGGAGACCACTGTTCATGTTCCATGTGAAGCAAAAATCATGTTTGACCTATTTTAAGTAACATAATGTACTCTTATGTGAGAAGCACAATGGAGGACATGTATACACATCTCTGACAACAAGATGGTGGCGAGCTGAGTTATACTGCCACTATCTGCACCTTTAAGGTGTGTGTGACAATGCCTGTAAAGTTGTGTAAATGTGTGTGTGGGTTAGTAAAAGAGAGAGAGAGAGAGAGAGAGAGAGAGATTCTCAAAGGGAAGCCAATGACCCTCCTGGGAAACCAGGATTTGGTTTCAAACCGAGTCTTACACTCAGGAGTGCTTTGCAAGGGCTGTCAGGATATTAGCACTATTTCTTTGTTCTTTGTCCTGAGTTCTTTATTAGGCTTTGGTTTTTACATGCAGAGCTTTCAGGCTTTTCAGAAGTCGTTGCTGCTAGGGTTACTTAAAGCTGCACTTACCAATATTTTCATATAGACAATGGATCAAATGACAGCATGCAATGTGAAAGAGGTCGCTCAGTGACTCTCACACAATAATCCACTGACTCTGCAGTTCCTCCCATTGTTTTGATTTTACCGGCTTCAACATTACTGTTTTGTTCAGTCCCACCACTCATCAATGTTTTTCCTGCAGCATCAGGCACCTGTTTTAAACAAAAAACTCTTCCAAATGGACACCACAAAATCCACCCAGCACCAGAGCAGACAGACATGTCAGCATTTCAGGAGTTATGAAAAACAAAAAGAAGAGATAAGATTGGACTTACATTTGTCAGGTGGTCAGAAATATGGCACCAAATGAATGCTGATATTGCTCCTTAGCAGGTAGTGTAAATGGGCAATTGTTGCTAACATGTTTGCCATTACAACTTTATAACTTAGTTATTAGTTAGTGCTGCCCAAAAGGGTTCTGTTGAACTACAAATTAAGTCCCTTGTATAATGTGTGTGCACTCAAATCAAAATAATGCCTTACATCCTCAGCAGTCAAGCTTTAAACCATCACAGCACAGCAGCTGCATTATTTGTAATAAACATTTTGATGCCTTGTTTAGAATCCATTTTAGGATTAGAAGACAGGTCCATTAAGCGATTTTAGGGCTATCTCTCAGGAAGAACTCAAGCACTAATGAATCCAAGTCAAGAGTTTAGAAGAGGTGTCCCACATGGATCCATTCTTGGTCCTCTCTTTTCAGTATATACATAAATAATATAATCTGTGCAATTCATTGTAATGTAGTTTTTATGCAAATCACACCATATTATTTGCCTCCTGCCTGTCTCTTTGGTCTCTTGGTTGTGTTAACTAAACTTTATCTATATGAACTAAGACAATGAAAGTGAAAGTCTTGACCATGGCTCTACTAAGAAAATTGCGGTGCCGCAGAGTCACTCTTGCTGACATTTTTTCCAACTGTCAGTTGTGGTACTGCAACCAAAAAATCCATACAACCCAAAATACATTTTTTGTCATAGACCATTACTATAAAGAAATATCTATGAAACTGTTGACAGGACACCTTAAATGGCTCACACTGTAAAATATTATTTTTGGTATTGTGAATGTCTAAACCATGAAAATTTTATATATTTAAAACACTGTCAGAGCGAAGGAAAACTATTTATCAGACAATATCACAGTGTAAGTATATGAGTTGGCAGGGCCAGGACCTGGAAAAGGGACAATAGCGCATCAATAAATGCGGCATGTCATGCACAATGCTGGAGCCAACCAGGAAGAAAAACACTCTGTACATACGTACTGGGTAGCAAACTTCTATTAGAATGAAGGGACACCATCTTCAAACACAATCCAGCATATGTCCACGGTCTTATCACCTTTTGGCTGAAAGAATTGGTGAATGATTAAGGAACAAGTAGGACAATTATAACCATATGCTGTGTAGAGATCACTGGTGAGTGATTCTGTACCGACAGTTTGCTTCACTATGATGCAATATCGTCTGGTGATGCAACATTGCACGTGGTGGTTTTCAGTGTCAGGTTGGCAGGGATAAAATCATGGGCATGTGGACATAAACTTAACAACAAAACACTTTCTACCAGATTTGATAAAGAAAATGTGTAAAAATAAATAGTTTGATATAGAGTTTGTAGAACAAATCTAAAATAAAAAAGCTGTTCAGTTTATCAGAGAGGCCACTGGGCATCTCCAAACACATGACTCAATGGAACATGGTTAGGCTATTGCCTTTGTGTCTATGTTTACATCAAAAAACTACATTCTGTAATGAAACCTCTATAGGTGATGCAACAGTTCTTAATGTTGCAGTTGAATGTGAACCGTCAAGTAGGCAAAATTAAAATAACAATTGGTGAATGTAACCTTCAAAATAAAACAATTTTATCGAATAATTTCAAGCTTTTTTTATATTTACATATTAAAATGTGTGTTGACAAAAATTAAACGCATCCATATATAGAATTTAATTGAAATGTAACTATATATGCCATGAAAATACTTCTATATATATAGTCATAGGATGTCATGCCAAGTTTCAACATTTGAGCTGATGCCATACGACAAACTACAACTACTGTTGTATCTTTACCGAGTCTTTGTTTAAGAACTGTTATTTAATATATTCTGTCGATTTTACAATGCGTTTTAAAGCAAGTTTTAGCTACAACATTGTTGCTTTTTCTTCTTGAGTGCTAGGCTACGATGTACATCAGCAGGCTCTTATTTTGAAGACAAACTAATTCCGGTGGCACGTTTGTATTTCCTAACGTCTGTCATTGCAGTATCATCAGTATAGTGAAGTGACAGTGCCCTCTCAGTCATCATCTTCACAGGAATCATTTGAGGAACAAGGTAAGCGGCTTGGCTACGACTAAACATGTCATTCATCGGTTTAGATTTTCGTGGAATGGACAGAAATATTGGCTCTCACTTGAATGGAGTTTTTTTTTAACGAATTCGGCTTCGAAAACTCCTTAATTTTGAAACCCATTGAATAGGTTATTACAGAAAAGTAACGTATACACACACATAGAACATTACTATTGACTAATTATGAATTAGTAGGTTGTTTCCGAAAATTCGGCGTATATGTGAGCCACTACAACAGCATCTCAGTTCAGAAATTCTCGCGGGATATTTTCACTACACAGTGCCTTCGCCTGACCCGGACTGGAATAGAAAAAAGATGATGGGAATGAAGCCAGTATGACATTATAGAAAATGAGTCCTTCTTGGTCTCTAACGTTTACCGAGTTTAACAATACCGCCTAATAATTTATGAGAGCCGTGTTGACCATGTTGTTCGCTGTTCGAGATTTTGATCTTAGCTAAGCACAATTTTAATTGGTAGGATTTTAAATACGGTTTGGTATTGGGTACTCATTACACGAGAAAATGTTAGCTAAATGAAAAGTCTGCACCTGAAAAGCTGTTGTTACATTTGGGCAGCTCTACCTTTTTAACGGTAAAACTCATATTCAAGTGTTCGAAGTTGTTACTGAGCTTTAATGCATTGTGTACAATGAATGAATATTAATAGCCAAGTTAAACTTGGTCGTTCATTCTTTCAGTGGACAGAGGGGTAACGTTAGCGGTACAAAGTATGAGTCAACCCCATCAGTTTGTTTCGTCATTTATCAAGAATTAACTTTAGGACATTATTAACTGAATAAAACTTGGTTTAGAATATGAACGGAAAAAAGTAAAACAAAACTTAATTGACAGTAGTTATATGGTACGTTTAGATTTGCCTTATAAGTTAGGCTTGGTTTCGCACGTGGCCTGTCCCCAATTCAAAAGTTTGCCTGCCTGCAATGATCAGGAAGTCAGGTTTGACGTCAAATGGAGCCTATTAGCAGTGCTGCCTTCACGGACAGCAGGAATTTCTTACAAATCTATAGTACCAGTTAATGCTTTTAGTTTTTCACAGGGTGTCTTGTACAATAGTAATGTAGCTATGTATGTCAACAATACCAGTCTTTTCTCTTCCTTGGACACATAAATCCTCCACCTCACTGTAGCCAGAGGGAACAGGATGCCTTAGGTTCTGTCTATACAGAATGTGTAATTGATCCTCTGTAAGCCACCAATTGTAAACAGGTTAAACAGCCACACTATGGAACACTTTGTGTTTCACTTAACAGGTGTTTCACAGAAATCCAAAATTTTCAGACAGATTAGGAAATAAAATGATAAAAACAAACAGTTCTTTGACTCCATTTAGTTGTTATGACAGAGTGATTTTACATTTCAAATCTCTAGTATTTCAATGCATAGTTATAAACTGCATAGCACTCAACTCTGTACATGTCTCTCTTTTTTCCATCCAGCTTCCACAGTTGTAAAATGTGTGGGATCTGGGCTTTGTTTGGCAGCGATGAGTGCCTGTCCGTTCAGTGCACCAGTGCCATGAAGATTGCTCACAGGGGCCCTGATGCCTTTCGATTTGAGAACGTCAATGGCTTCACCAACTGCTGTTTTGGCTTCCACCGGTTGGCTATTGTGGACCAGCTGTATGGCATGCAGCCCTTGCGTATCAAGAAGTTTCCTTTCTTGTGGCTCTGCTACAATGGAGAGATTTACAACCATCAGACGGTAAGGATAGAGTGAATGTCTCAAGAGGACATCCACAATCCCTTTGTTCTGTTTTATAATTCTCAAACATCTAAACAGTTGTCATATCACTGGAAACTATAGGTTGATCAAAGTTCAGTTCTCCACAGGACACATCAGCGTTAAAGATATAAAAGACATTAAAGTAAAAAGCCTCTGGTATAAACTAGATCTCCGGGAACAAATTGGAGTCAATGACACTGAGCATCAAGTTAGACAGAACACTATTCTGTAATTCAGTTTTTTCATGCACGCTTACAAATAAGGCCGGGGGACGGAGTCTAAACCATCACAGACTGGGCAAGCTGCAGGGAGCAGCAGGTCATCAGTATCACAGGGCTGAAACATAAAGAAAGACAATCAACTTATGCCTTTTTTGCTACTTACTGATTGAAATTTATTTGCTTTGTTGTGCAGTTTAATTTGTACAGAACTTTGGTCAGCTCTGGTTGTAAACTTGACATCACTTGACCTACTGGCAAATTAGAGTCACCAGTGCAGGCACAAGGAGAACACTGTCACCCATAATTCCTGTCATGGGTCGAATGAATAGATTTTGGAACGATTTCGTCCAGCATGATTAACGATCATCAGGTTAGTTTGGTTTTGGATGGACTCACATTGAAACAGACTCTACAGCCTGCATTTAGACTACATATTGTGTTATCACCTCTGCCTTGAAAAACCTTGAAGATAAAATCTATGCTGCCAGCATCTGCTACGGGTCTCACAAATTTTGGACACCTTTCTCACACTGGCCTCTCAGCAAATTCAAGCTTTTATAGCACTTTAAAAAGCTAACCAAAGTGCTTCACAAAGGCAGACATATGTGTATGTATGTACAAGACATATACTGCGTGTGCATAACAGAAGTTGTGGAAATAAAGCAAGATTAAAATAGAAATAAGTTTAAACTTGACTTAAAACCAAAAAAATCAGATGAAAACAAAAACAGATTGAACTCACTCAGCCTGTTTAGTGGCCTCCGGCAGTTTATTGCAGGGCGTAGGAGCTGTCACAGAAAAAGCCCTGCCTTTTAATTAGCATTTTGGAATCATCAGAATGTCAGAGGGCCAGTCTAAAGCAGTGGATTGGCCTATGATCGTCCTCACTCCCCTCTGTACATTGCACGACAAACAATGACCAGCAAAGCTGAAATTCGGTCCTGAATGAGCTGTGAGGCTCGAAAATCGGATCTGAAATGGACTGAAATTGCACAGTGAATGGGCAGCTTCAGGAGCTGTCTTTGTGCTGTGACAGTCACAGAACTCTGAAACCTCTCAGAAATATTGTTTTGGTTTAAAAATGTCAAAGTCTGGTTAAAAACAAGTATTTATCTAAAATGTTAGAAAAAAAAAAGAAAGCTTAGAAATTGGCCCTAAGTTATTTGGGATGGCTGAATCAAGACCTGACTTGCTGTGGAGTGGCTGAACTACAGCATATTAGTTTAGTGTGTTAGCATTCTAACATTTCTTAAGTAGCTCTGAACACAAACTACAGCTGAGGCTGATGGGAACGGCATTGGTTTTGCTGGTATTTGGTCATAAACCAAAGCATTGGACAAATTGAGAATGTGACCAGAAGATGGCAGCAAAGAGGTGACCAAAGGGACTAGACTTCATCCTGAAGGGAACATCCATCCATCCATTATCTATACCGCCTATCCCTTTCGGTTGCGGGGGGCTGGAGCCTATCCCAGCTACAATGGGCGAGAGGCGGGGTACACCCTGAACCGGTCGCCAGCCGATTGCAGGGCCACATGCAAACAAACAAACATTCACACTCACACTCACACCTACGGACAATTTAGAGTCATCAATTAACCTAATGAGCATGTTTTTGGTCTGTGGGAGGAAGCCGGAGTACCCGGAGAGAACCCACGCATGCACGGGAAGAACATGCAAACTTCACACAGAAAGGCCCCGCCTGACCTGGGGATCGAACCGGCAACCTTCTTGCTGTGAGGCACGCGCACTACCTGCTGCGCTACCGTGCCTGAAGGGAACATGTGAACTAAAATTTGGTTATGACCAAATAACTGCAAAATAAAAATATTCCCATCAGCCTCAGCTGCACCAGTGTTGGTATGCTAACAATTTACATTGTAAAGATGGTAACTATTACGATACCTTCCAAACATCAGCGTGTTAACACTGTCACTGTGAGCGGTGTCAGTTGCATTAGCACCACTGTGCAAAGGTACATCCTCTCAGCGCTGTTAGCATGGCTGCAGACTTTATGATAAAAACATTCCTTTCTTCATTCAGCTTTAATTATGTCACATTATTTTATAATATAATTCAGAATTATGTTCATTTTTAATCCAATGTGTGGATTAAACCTGTGTAACCCTGTCTGTGCTATTTCTCCATTTTTTTTCCAGCTGAGGACGCAGTTTGAGTTTGACTATCAGACTAAAGTGGACGGGGAGATTTTGCTCCATCTGTATGACCGCTTTGGCATCCAGAAGATGGCGTCTCTACTGGATGGTGTCTTTGCTTTTATTCTGCTGGACACTGCCAACAGGAAAGTCTTTCTGGGAAGAGACACATATGGTGTTCGGCCTTTGTTCAAGTTCCTCACAGAGAATGGATTCCTTGCAATCTGCTCAGAAGCCAAAGGTAGTGGGATAGTTTATTACCCCTCCCTGAATCTGCCTCTTTTATACGCTTGTGAGAAATGTTTCCCAGCTTTTTAGCATTGCTTGATTTGTTGTTCTTCTGATCAAAGGCCTTACAGACCTTACTCATACCATGGACAGCCCTCCCAACATTGTCCCATTCCCCCCTGGGTACTTTGAGGTGTTCGATTTGAAGCAGAACGGCAAAGTTCAGTCCATTCAAATGGATCAGTTTCACTGCTGCACAAAAGAGCCTGCTCATGCCATCTACGACACTGTGGAGAGTCTGCCGACGAGTAAGAAGCTGTTCACTCTGAACTTGTGTTCATGACACCTTTTGGAAGCATTTAGTTTGGCGTTCTCTAACACTGACATCCCACAGGTTTTGAGGAGGAAACAGTGAAAGCCAACATCAGAACCCTGTTTGAGAATGCTGTCAGGAAACGTCTCATGGCTCACAGGAGAATTGGCTGTCTTCTGTCAGGTAAGCTAACGTTCTGCCGTCTATGCATCTCCTGTGATGACAAGACAGTGACGGCAAATAAAAGTGGTCAAAATACACATCCACTCATTCTCGCATTCCCATTGGCCGGTTTGTTTTTGGTCAAAAGTTTCACTCACAGTTTAAAAGGCTGGTGTGACCTACCGTACGGCTAACTGTGAAGGTCCAACACTGTGACAGGCTCATGCTAATGTTAAACATGTGCAGTAAACATATCATCAGTGTGCATGTTTTCATCAGCTGAGCCTGAGCTGAAGGTGTTTTCTGGAAAGTGTCCTTACTGAAAGCAGTTGGAGTGAATGTGGTTTGTATTGGTCAACCTCAGGTGGTTTGGACTCCAGTTTGGTTGCTGCTACACTGGTGAAGCTGGCCAAGGAGGAGAAGCTGCAGTATCCCATTCAGACATTTTCGATCGGGTCAGATGACAGTCCAGACATCATAGCTGCTCGCAAGGTAGGTTCTCCATAACGTTTCCCCTGTCAGCAGTGCTGAGAGGAAGAAAACATGCAGTTTGGTGAGTTTTCAGGAACTTGGTTTGTGTTTGTCAGGTTGCAACTCACATTGGCTGTGAACACCACGAGGTGAACTTCACAGCAGAAGAAGGCATCCAAGCTGTAGAGGAAGTCATCTTTCACCTGGAGACCTATGACATCACCACCATTCGTGCCTCTGTGGGTGAGTGTGGGCTGGAGCAGGAAGTTCAGAGATGGAGGTTGTGGTTTGACCTCACTGAGGTCAGATGAAAGTCATGAAATGTTCTCTCTATTAATGACAGTACATTTGCTGTACATTTTTAAAGTAATACAAACAAACACCACTAAGTTCCAGATTTCATCTTTCTTGACGTATAAAAATGGAATATATGGAACCTGATTTCCCTCAACAGACTCATTTAGGTTTTACATAACAAGTGAAAATTCCACCTGTTTCACAGAATAAACAAATGTTCATTTGTGTTAGAAACGTGTTGAATACATACAGACTGCTTCACTTTAATGATTTATTTCAGGTTGATTATACAAATCACTGTTTTCTAGGTGTGTAATTCTCTTAGAATTTGACTGATAGCATGTTATTTGTTTCATTCATTTTCTACATTGGAGTTAATTCATTGGTTTTATTTGCTGGTGTAAGCCTAGAGAGCCTTTTTCTTGGTGCACAGTAGTTAGCTGAACATGCAGAAATAAGGGTAGTTGTAGCCTTGACGTGACAGCTAATTCAGCTCACCAAACCAAAAGTTTCAGTAATCAGGATCCGTGCACACCACTGATCCAAAATCCAGTGAACTCGCAGAATGGCATGAAATAATACGTCCATCTGCGGTCTCTCTCTCAAAGGCCCCACGTTTCTGCTGATTGATGGACTCACTGATGTGACAGAGCTGTGTCTGAATATGCTGCATAACTGCATTCCTTTTCCACCTGACCGGCTTGTTTGAATCACAGTGGAAGCCAGTGAGATTAGATAAATGGTCAAAGAGGTCAGGTGGGGCAACATATAGTACATTTACTGTCCCGCAGCCCAGCGCTGCAGAAATCATCCCATCATATGAGTGCTAAAAGTCCACAATCTAATAAGCGCCGATAATATCAAATCATTAACAAATGAGCCCAACAGCAAATAGCTGTCAGCCTGGTCTGAGCTGCTCAGATCAGCCTCAGAACTGCACAGCACTGTGGTGTGTTTGTATTTGGGCACCTTCGTTATTCAGTTATAGAAATTCATGTTGTGATTTTTTTTGATTGTTGCTGTGTAATTAAACACTTGTTCTTCCCCTGTAGGGATGTACCTGGTTTCAAAGTACATCAGGGAGAAGTCAGACAGCGTGGTGATCTTCTCTGGAGAGGGTTCTGATGAGCTGACTCAGGGATACATTTACTTCCACAAGGCAAGTCTTCCCGAGAGCAGTCACACTAATGTTTGAGTAATGTGTGTATCATGTTTATATTTAGTAGGTAGCAATGTATTGAAGGTTATTCAGCTTGTGTTTGTTGACCTCCAGTGGCTGAAGGCTTTTTTACTTCACTGGTGTTTGGTCTGGGGACGGAGCAGGTACATGTCTGTTCTTTAGACTGCCACTACGACACAGTTGGAGTTTATTTTTAATAAAGGACTTTATCATGTTGGCCTGACCAAATCACTGCGTTTAACGTGCAGTGAGAATAACCATATGTTTAGCTTTTCAGACCTGGAATATGAAACATTGCTGGCTTTTACATTAATAGTTCTCACTGCTTTAATCAGACATGACAGAGAGAGAGAGCAACAATGACAGGTTGTTGAGTTGGACTCTTTTATTCCCATTAGCTTTCATGCTGCATGCAGGGTGTTTTGCTGGATATTCATTTATTCATCCATACAGTTAGCATGGGTGAACATGAAAAATACTGGGAGAGACAGTTGGTCTTTAAATAGTTCGTATAGCTTCTGTGAAGGGCGTAGAGCAGCCCGTCCACTGACTACAGGGTTGGTGGTTGGATCCCCACCTCCTCCTGTCCACATGTAGAAGTGTTCTTGTGCAAGTCACCATGGGGGATGCATGTGATCTGATTATCGGCTGTGATCTGAGGAGAGACATGAACATGTTAAATGGCATCAGATGAATGTAAAGGGGTGCACGTGTGAAAGGATTTGATGACTGTGTTCTCCATACGTTCTTCCTCTAGGCTCCAACTCCCAAAGCCGCTGCAGAGGACAGTGTTCGACTAATGAAGGAACTCTACCTGTTTGATGTCCTGCGTGCTGATCGCACCACTGCTGCACATGGGTAACACCTCTCACCTCATTATCCACCACCGCCCTCACTAACGGAGTCACACCGGAAACATAAACATAAACATCAACATCAACATCAAACATCATCAACAAGAAAATGTCGCCTCCCTTCTGTGCAAATTTCAGAAGCTGGAAACAGCAATTATTATTTCCTCATAAAAAAAACAATTAATTAAAAATTCAATAATTTTTTATTTTTCTGTTGAGGAGGTTCTGTTGAATAATTGATCTCCAAATTGTTTCAGCTCTGATGCTTTCTGTCTTTGAATGCGAGCAGCAACTGTAGAATATCTCCATCATGCCAGTTTTCAGTGCACTTTCTGTTTTTTGGTTTTGATTTTATTTACCCAGTCAGTTTATGAATTGGGAAGAAAAACAGTGACATAATGAACTGACATTTGAAATTAGACTAATTAATATTGCGCAACAGCTATTAGGAATGTTAATTATCAGTGGGCTTGATGAAAGGCCCGAAGGCTGTTCAGATCTCGTCTTTAACCATTAAGGTAACAAAGGGAAAGAGATAAAGAGGTCAACAGCAACATAATGGAGAAGCATCAGAGGTAAAATAAATAATGCATTATAATTAGAGCAAGTATTAGTAGTACAAGGCACTACCCTAATGATGAACACTGATAATTGATGGTAGTGGAGTTATTAACCATTATAGACAGAGCCGTGGATGAATCATAGGTAGTGAAGCGCTGGGGGAAACAAACATTTGCTTTAGTCTGTTCCAGGAAGTCCTGCACTCAACCCGCCTCTTCCTCTGCCGTGATCACATGAAGAATTGAGGACTGTCATGTTGTATATGTGTCTCAGCTGATCTGATGTGCCTTCTTATCTTTCAGCCTGGAGCTCAGAGTGCCTTTCCTGGACCACAGATTTACAGCATACTACCTTTCTCTGCCCGAGGAGATGAGGGTCCCCAAGGTCTCTTGATCTTGTACAGCCAGTGTTCACTTCACTGTCCAAAGCATGGAGGGCTCTTTGGAGGCAGTGGTCTTTGTACTGATGGTTTGTTCTGTATGTCCTGTGTGAACAGAATGGAGTGGAGAAGCACCTTCTGAGGGACTCCTTCAAAGGTCTCAACTTGATCCCTGATGAGATCCTGTGGAGACGTAAAGAGGCCTTCAGTGATGGTGTGATGTCTGTGAAGAAGTCCTGGTACACCTGCCTGCAGGAGCACCTCGAGTCTATGGTATGTCACTGTACGACCAAGACCTGAAACGACCCGTGACTCGTCTGTTTTTAACGAGTGTTCAGTTAAATTGACTCAATTCAATGAACACTCAAACACAAAAGCCATTTTAATGATACATGCCGTTGTCTGGTTGTCTGGCTCTCTTTCTTGGTGAATACAGTGTTGTCTTAACAGATTGGAATAATGGCCCAAACTGAAGGAAGGTTAAGTTGGAAGAAAACCAAAATGATCATCAATGTTTTCTAACTGGTCTTTGTTCATTAGAAAATCCTACTGTCATGTTTATTATACATACAATGGTTTAGTAGTGTTTTTTTATACAGAATTCACATTGACAGTTTGTGTGTCATATGAATCCTGACTAAGATTGAGATAAAACCAGATAAAGTCACATGAGGCTCTATCAAGTCCCCTTGGACTTAATGAATCGTGGCTTTGGACAGCCCTACACACATGACGTCTGAACCTGTCTGAAGGTTTCCACATTTCGGATCTGTGCCAGTACTCTCACTTGTACTGTTTGTGAGTATTTGGGTGCCACTTGTGTGCTACCACTACTACCACTACTACTACTACTACTACTGCTACTGCTACTGCTACTGCTGTGCTTCAGTAACTGCCACAGTGCCCAAGTGCCCGTTACGAGTCTGAGGATGTGGACGTTGACACATTTAATTAAGGTCATCTCTTCACTGAGGCGTTACTGATTTTATTTAATTTCCACTTAAAGCAATAATATATAGAATAGGATCAAGTAGAACTACTTTATTCATCCTCTTGGGGAAATTCGTTTTTTTCACTTGGTTGACATTTTCTATGTACACACTGAGGGACACCTCTGCACTGCCCAGCAGGTAAAGCGCCATCAGCTCACTGACCTGCCCTGTGTCTTCTCTTAGGTCAATGATGACCAGATGGAGAAGGCTCACAAGACGTTCCCTTTCAACCCTCCATGCTCCAAAGAGGCCTACTACTACCGGCAGGTGTTTGAGAAGCACTACCCAGGCCGAGCTAAGTGGCTCTCCCATTACTGGATGCCACGCTGGATCAACGCCACTGACCCATCGGCCCGGACCCTGTCCATCTACAAACCTGAGAAAGATCAGTGAGCAGCTCCTGAACAGCTGTGTGTCTCTGTCTGCCTGTCAGAAATATGTTGGGATTTTTAGAACACTCTACATGCATCTTAATTAGCTTTCCTGCGGTCAACTCAGACTGAACTCATTTGGAATTAATCATACTCATCTTTTCATACCCTCCATGAAGTCACACTGTGAAGGAGTTAGTCAGAGCTGCTGACAGGACGTGTCAGAGCTGTTCAGGGAGTTCAGCTGCTTTGACAAAGCAGCTGAGGGTCAGCTTATGTTACTGCTGCTTCACATCGTTCTGTATGTCAGAATGAGAGGAGCTGCACCTCCGGCCAAACGCTGTCAGGTATGGCTGATGCTTAGAAACATTCAAGCGAGTATGATTGGACACGCTGCTCGCTTTGTGCAGTTGGCTGCAGGCCTGTACTGAATGCCATTTTTTTTTATACATTTGCAGCTCCTATTAATGTCTGTCATCATATTTATGATGTCATCACCCTAAAAAAAAATCCTCAAACAAAATGCTTAAGTTGAATAAGTGAATCATCATTTTAAAATGGGTTAGTCTTTTTTTATTCAGTCAACTTTCATTAATCTAACTTGTCACTTCTGTCAACATATAAACATGTAGGCATTCAGTTTTGAATTGGATCACATGAGTCAGGAAGAGTCCTACACGGCCACCACTGCAATCTAATTCTACAAGTAGTACCATACTGATAACATTATTACAGCTTCATCTTTATCTGCAACTGTGCTGGAATACCAGGTTTAAACGGGACAAACAGACGGTGCAGCATGTGCCATCTACAGTATGTGAGAGTGTAGCCAGTGAGGTGGCCAAAAGATCAGTGTAACTTGAAAACATTTGGCTCTTCACAAACCTTCAGCTAAATCTGACAAACTCCATCAAAGTTTGACAAAGACCAGTTAACACTCACTGAAAGTGAGGGTTTGACTGTTTGCAGTGTATTTAAAAGACCATCCCTTTTTTGTTGTTGTTGTTGTTTTAGCCCGTTTACTGCAAATGTATTTTCTAGTCAACCATTTACCAAATCATACAGTGTATGACGAGTTCTACTTCTAACCTTCCGGGCAGCCATCGGTTTCTGTTCACATCATTACTGTAGAGAATATGAAGTGGCAGAGATTTGAAACTAGCTGGAGATCATCTATCACAGCAAACACCTCCTCATCTTTTGGGTGCCATGAGATATATTATGGTACTAAATTTAAGGGAGCAGCTGCGTTGAGGAGCTGCTCACCAAAGAGAAGCCTTCTGAGTAGCATGAGTCTGAGTTGCAGCCTCATGGGATACATGACGTTACAGCGGCTTTTTCGTTGTGTCAAGAATGTATTTATTTTTCTAATTTTTATTTTCAGGGGCAAAAGAATAATTCTAAGCTACCATATCAACATCCTGGATCTAAAGACAACACTACATCAGTCCTGTCCGAGTCCTGTGACTTCCAAGTGTGGTGTGTTCTTCTGCAGTCTTTATACTGCAACTAAACAGTCAGGTTCTGTAGCATTTTCCTGCTGATACTGTGGCCTCATGAATGACCATAGACATGATGATAAATGTATTTTAATAGCTTCAGACTATCTTGACTTCATCCTAATCATTCAGCCTCTCTTCATTTCTTGGAAAAGGATCTATGCTGGCTTGAAGCTGAACCTCTAATGACTGGATTTCAAAGTGCAAACACCAAGGAGGCTGATGCTCCAGCTTGCTGACTTGTAGATTATACAATTTGTGTGAAGAACATCTTTACAGTTTGTCATGGGTTGAGGTGACTCAAGTGTGAACATTGTCAGTGAAGCTGACATGGCTTTTCACACTGATTAATGCCACCACAGAATGCTGTTCTGTGTTGGTGTTTGGGTAGCACTGGCTATGTAAACACATTTGTTGCAAGTGTATTAAAGTTGCATATATATATATATATATATATATATATATATACACACACACACACACACACACACACACACACGAAGAAAGTTGAGTTTGAGGAGAATTAACGATCGCAAATCAGAAGATTATTTTCCATATCGCCTGTCCCTAGTTTGATGCTGAGATATGAGAGTGTATGAAAGGAAATGGACAAAATAATGCCTGGCAATATACTGCAATTCAGTAGCCCCCAGCTACAGCAGCAACCCCCAACACCCCGAGGATAACTTGAACATTGTAAACTTTGCAGTTCTGAAAATAAATTACTGGAAGGCCATTTCATTGGATTGCATTTGATTTTTCATTTGGTACTTTTGTCCACCTCCTCTCATTTACATTATCTGTCTTACTTGCTTTTTCCTTACTGTCATTTATTCATACTAACTGCTGCTAAAATAAAATCCCCTCTTGGCACTGAAACGTTTTGTGTAGTACCTTTGCTGTCCACCAGAGTTCGCCCTGACCTCACCTTTTAAGACGCTCTGATCACTGAAACATCACAAGGAATTCACAACTTGCAAGCTGAAGTTGAACCAGTAAAGAAAATAATTTTAATATTTGATAAACCACTATAACACACATGTATCCTGTCAGGTTGAGGACATGACAGCTCATCTAAATTCACTTGAAATCTAAAATGAGAACCTGTCCCAGTATGTTATTTATAGAACAATCAGTTGCAATTAAACAGTTATGAGGCACTATACAGTGACTTTGGCAGTGCAATTTTCAGCATACCCTCGAGTATAGCCTTGCTTTGATGGTCCACAACAACATTTAGTCTTTGTAGCATGGCAGATGGTTGGAAACGCTCACAGAAAACACTAACATTGATAATGACACCATTTCCCCTCCCCTGATCCAGCTTCTGCCGGGACAAATGAAACTGGCACAGGCACAGCACTGCTAAATCACTACAATGTGGAAACAGAATCATTTTATTTGACTAACAGCTACACACAGTTTGGAGAAAACAAAACCAACATCAAGAATCCCCTCCTGTGGATGAGGAATGGCTAGATGAGAGGCAGGCCGGAGAAGAGATGGCTGATTAGCGGCGCTTGTTGTACGTCTGTAGTGTGTTCCACTCATAGGAGTCTGCAGAGGGAGAAGGTCTGTTAGCTTTAGCACACATTTAGTCCTTTTGTTACTTTTGTGAATAAAGTAAGAACTACAAGGTGTGGCTTTTCTTGAATTGAACTCACCTGGCTCCTCTTGGCTCCTTTTCCCCATCAGTCCAACGAATGAGTTGACTTTATGCCCTTCAAAGAAAAGATGTGGGTTTGAATCTCCTCTTAGACCAGCTCATCTATCCACTGAACAGCATCAGTACCACTTCGCCTTACTCAGAATTCTAGAAATACTGAGGTCAAAAGTTCAAATGATCCTTGTTCCCCTCAGAAAAAAAGATTTTTGATCATTTCTGTTTGATTTTATTTATTTCTTTTTCTTTTTCTTGATACTTTTTTGGAATTATGTCGTGACCTTGGTGTCTTCAGTGGAAGCTATGGCCCTGTTTGCTTTAACTTCAGTTTAATGAATCCAGACCAGGTCTGTTCACACCCAAACTTAACTCTTGTCAGGTTTGCAGTCATGTAAATGCGACAGACAGTTGCATCACGCACTGTCTGGGGCCCCTGTCAATCACAGTAATGGACTATAATATGATCATGGGGAAGGGGGGTGGGGGGGTGGGGGGGGGGGGTGTATTGGATTGGGGTGTTATAACACTATAGAGAGCCCTCAGGGAATATCTTACATTACAAACATCAATATTTGCATTAGACTGATGAGAATTAATGGTAAATAAATAAAATATGACCTCATCACTCAGAACTGAATGTTGAACCTTCTGGAGGAGTGACTAAATATTGTCTTGCCTTGTCTTGCTCTTTTTGTCCCTTGACTGATTTGAACCTCTGTGTAAGAAAATTGTGTCAGAGCGTGAGGGCTGAAGGCATCCTCGTTATAAGTGAAGGGTGAAATGCATAACTCCCTTTATCCATCACAAGCGTAAACAATCCAATTTAACTCTCAGATGTCCTTGGGACATTGATCCCAGCACACTCCCTCCCCATAATGATGAGTGACTTGTAGTCATGCCTGCATAAGAGGAATAAATTAGATGTATACTTACTTATGCTGTGCTGTGTTGCATCACTGAGTGGGTGACTAATTTAGACAAAAAAAACCCTGACAGAGAAAAAGGAAAATCCCCTCCTCCTCATTCCTTTTTGCTCTGCACTTCTTATCGCTTTCCCTCTCCTCTCTGGACCACCTTCCTCACTGACAAATTAATGTGGTCCGATGTTCAAAAGAAAAGCAAAAACAGTGACAAAATCATCTGTGGCTGTCAATTAATTAAACCCTGTGAAATAGCGCGCTCCTGCCAATTTGCCACTCTCCCTTAACCACTGATGTAAATAACACATTGAACTGAATTAGTAATATTGCGGCCACAATAAGGAAGGATTTGCTTGTTCCCATTGTACTCACACCATTCT